>NC_036843.1:29135894-29152528 GCF_002910315.2 Salvelinus sp. IW2-2015 | reverse complement strand
ATATTTATTATTATTATTTGAAGATGGTCATAAGATGTATTATTTAGCCATTTGATTTTGGAATTTTAGGACCCCTGTATGTAGAAGCAAATATTTACTAGAAACACATTGAACAACACATGTGTACATGACAAAACAGACAGTAAAAAAAAATACTTAAAAAAGGAACAAGGTTTTGAAGTCTGTCCTATATCTGAGAGATATAAGAAAACTCAKGAAAATGTTGGTCACGTTATTTGTGTTACGTATTACCCCGGTGCACTTTTTTAAAAGCCTGGTTACACTTGAACGACTCCCCTCTCCTTCTATGTATCGTAGAGCAGAACAACCTATGTGTTCATGAGAGTGTCTCCTTAGTTTATAGCTGACACGGTTGGGGTTTTGCAGACGATAATGTGACGATTTTCTTGTCCAGATCTTCTCGTGTATAGAAAAAGACCGCTTTCACAAGTKGCGCAAACTTTATATCGGCGGAATGAGGGGATTGAGCTGCAGCCATTACAATGGTAAGTCTGTAGCATAAACACAGGTGGACTTATTCAATATTCAAAATGACATCACCCTGTGACGCACGGGTGCGCCAATCGACTCTAGGGGGATAAAAAAAAAGATGGGGAACTAGCTAGGAAGGAAAAATCTGGGAGTTTTGGTGCAAATGCAGCCAACTAGCGCAAAAATAATATAGCGATGTTGTCAATATGTTACGATATATCGTCAAAAATATATTCTGGGGTAATAGGCTTTTCTAGGATGTCACATCTACTGTTAGTTCCTTGATGGGCTGTTACACACACACACACACACACACACACACACACACACACACACACACACACACACACACACACACACACTGTAACGTCAGATCGAAGACAGCACTCCTAATAGTATTGTCTCTCCAACAGACCTGGTCTTCTTCTCTCCTTTCAGCACTCCTAATATGTAAGTGGCCTCCAACAGACCTGGTCTTCTTTCTCTCCTTCCAGCATCCTAATAGTATGTCTCTCCAACAGACCTGCTTCTTCTCTCCTTCAGCACTCCTAAAGAGTATTGGTCTCTCCACAGACCTGGTCTTCTTCTCCTCCTTTCAGCCACTCCTGAGGGTATTGTCTTGAGATGAGTCTCCTGACTGTCCCTTGGAATGAAAGTCTCTCAGTCCCCTTCTCTGGGCAGAGAGGAGCTACAAGCAAGGTGAAATCCCTTCCCCATACACAAGATTTGTGATAAAGGGAACCTGATGTAATTGAGTAGACAAATTATTCTGTCTTTAGGAGTCCGGGCACATATCAATTACAGTTAGTTAATGACCCTGTAATGATACATATTTGGAATGGAGGAGCAGAGCGAGCAGAGCGGAGAGAGAGAGAGAGAGAGGAGAGAGGAGAGATAAGATGAAAATAAACGTCTTCTAAGCTTTCCATTCTCGCTGCATCATCAGTTCCTACTGGAGCTGAGGATGATATCAGTAGCGTTGGTGTGTGTGTGTGGGTGTTGTGTGCTGGTTAGAGTAAGACGTCATTTACTCAGCTCAGTCGTCACACCGGCCACTGCAGACTCAGCACTGAACCCCAGTGGAGTCCAAAACACACCCAGGCAGTCCTCAAACAAACACCGCCACGCACGCCAGCACAACGCATACAGATCCAGGAATACAAAAGAGAGGAGAGAGGACAGAGAAATGAGCTGGAGCAGCCTCTGTCCAGTTCTCTCTCCTCTCTTCTCCGTGTCTCGATTCACATGCCACGATGCAGATGCATAATCAATAGAGATCGAATAGAGGAGTCCACTGATGGTCTTTACACATCAAAGCAGCCAGGCGGGGAAGGGAGCAGGAGAGAGGGAGGAGACGAGAAGGAGAGGAGAGGAACGAGAGGAAGAGGAGAGGAGAGGAGAGGAGAGAGGGAGAGGAGAGGAGAGGAGGGATATGACTGGGGTGAGGAGAGGAGAGGAGAGGAGAGGAGAGGAGAGGAGAGGAGAGCTATATATCCACGCAGCTCCTCTCTGGGTGACTTCTGATGGGGGAGGCGGGTGTAAAGCAGCTTTGTCGGAGTGTTTGTAGATTAGTGATTGTACTTTGTTCTCCTAACAGAGGGAGGTAACTAAGGAACAGCTGCAGTGTGAGGAAGTCAGTTACAAAGAGAAATGAGAGATGGAGGAAAAATATAATACATTTTCTGGAGCTTCTGGTGTTCAAAATCCATATTCTTGAATATGCACTTTCTAAGACACTCGTAGTTTACGTCCGTCTTGTACCATAGCAGATATCTGTCCTAAGGGTCTCGTCTCATATCGAGAGCTCTATATTCTCAGAGTATATCTGCTGTCGTTCATCTCAGCCCTCATATCAATATGCCTCGACACTGGAGAAGAGGCCCTATATATATATATATATATATATAAATCTTTCATTTCCACTGTCCAACTCCAGACCTCGGGAGACACACAAAAACCCATCTCCCTCTACTAAGCCCATCCCATCTGCCCTAACAGTCAACACTGTCTGCTCCCCTCCATAGTATCAGTCATTTAACTCAGGATGAACCCATTCCTTAGAGAGTGAGACACTACCACATTGTACTCCAGTCATCCAGCCCACTGAGCCTATAAGCTAAAATAGTAATTGATATCCCCCTCCACTTTTCTCCCTCCCTCTCTTTTTCACTCTCCTGCGGTAACAGCAGGGCTAAACTGTCGCGTTCTGTCGACGTTGCTTCCAGAGACTTAGCTCTGTAATACATCCCGTGAAAATGCCTCCTGGATGTAATTCCTCCATTTTGTGTCAAAATGGAATTAATTCCCTTTGGAGCGCCGCTGGGAGAAGCTGGATGAGTACGAGTTCTCGGCAGGGAAGGAAAAGACGACGGAATCGTGACATGAGCAATGATGCCGTAGCAAGTTTTGGGGTGTCTGTGTTCAGGCTGTTATTGTAAAAGAGAAGTCGTTAAAGATAAATTATCCTCAGTGACTATAATTGGCCGAAATACAGCTCCTAATTGATTTATATTGTCTTTGCTGCGCCAACGTGTTTCTGTCTCTTTTTAAAAGGCGCAGAAGAACATTGTCTTTTAAAGAGTTGATATTTAATCAGATGCTGTTTTACCTGCTGCTACAGTCCTCGCCAGCAGAACTCTGAACTCACTCAAATTGATTTACCGGAGATGATTTCATGAATAAACATGATCCTTTGATTGGACATTATCATTCCAGCCTGAGAATAAATTATTCTCCTGCCAAACTTTTCCTAATAAATCTTTAAATTGCCAAACATGCCAGAGAAAATTCTTTGCATAAAATATTAAATTGAGTTATCAGCCCTGCTTGTTAGTATAATCTCATTTAGCAAGACTATTTAATTTTCCCACTGTGAGACAATTTAGAAACTCTATTGGAGCTTTTCCATAAACTGATATCAGTGTCAGAGAGAAGACAWTCTACCACTAGGAAAAAACAGAGGTGAGTTTAGCCTCAAACGATGCCAGCCCCATGGAGATAAACAAACACCAAAGTCTGTCTCTCTGTACCCCTCTCTCTCCTGTCTCATCACCTGTGTTTTTCAGGAATCATCTTGAGGAAGAGGTATTGAGCTCCCCCGATGTTCTCCCTATTGTACCCATACCTTTGATGTCCAGGGGAAGACAGGACACTGATAAAATATACACTTTTTAAAAAACTTTTCCCACCATTACCTGTCTTTGTGATAGATGAATTCATGTTTTAACAACATTTGCTGAATTCGCTCACACAGGCATTGCAGAAAATACCTTCCTCATCTGGCGGATCTGTTCCTCCTCTCCTTCTTCTTTTGGTTAGCTGCTGCTCCACAGAGACACTGCAGGGCTTGGTACGATCAGGTGCTGAGATGGTTTCGGTTAGCTGCTGCTCCACAGAGATGCCTCAGGGAAATGTGAGAGGTCCTTAGGTATGCTGCTGCGCCACAGAGACACGTAGGCGGGCTTGAGTGGAATCGCGGTGCTGAGATGGTTTCCGGTTTAGCTACTGCTTCCACGAGACAGCCGTCAGGGATGTGACTGATAGGTCTTGGTTAGGCTGCTGTCTCGCACTCAAGACACCATCCAGGGTCTTAATTTTTTAGATCTGGTTGTTATGTGTTTGTGGCTCCATGACGGTTAGGTTAGATTCATAATCATTTTTTGAAAGGCCAAAGTCGCAACATATCAACCGAGGTCTTATTAGAAAGAATTATGTGAGAAGGTCTTGGTTAGCTACTGCGTCCACAGAGATGCCTCAGGGGATGTGAGAAGGTTTTGGTTAGCTGCTGTCCACAAAGACACTGCAGGGCTTGGTACGATCAGGTGCTGAGATGGTTTCGGTTAGCTGCTGCTCCACAGAGATGCCTCAGGGAATGTGTAGAAAGAAGGTGCTTGTGGTTAGGCTGCTGCTCACAGAGACACTGCAGGGCTTGGTACGATCAAGGTGCTGAGATGGTTTCGGTTAGCGCTACTGCTCCACAGAGACACCTCAGGGGATGTGAGAAGTCTTGGTTAGCTACCGCTCCACAGAGATGCCTCAGGGGATGTGGAAGGTTTTGGTTAGCTGCTGCTCCATAGACGACTGGGGTTGGTACGATTCAAGTGCTGAGATGGTTTCGGTTAGCTGGCTGCTCCACAGAGATGCCTCAGGGATGTGAGAAGGTCTTGGTTAGCTGCTGCTCCGCCAGAGACCCTGCAGGGCTTGGGTGAAGCGATCAGGTGCTGAGATGGTTTTGGTTAGGCGGCTGCTCCACAAAGACACTGCAGGGGCTTGGTACGACCAGGTGCTGAGATGGTGTTCGCTCCAGGCTATACTATGACATAATCTCCTGATTCTTGCTGAAATCCGAATTCCCTCTCTTCTGGAATTCTAGCGGTGGGATCCAATCTGTGAGCTTTAGCAGGCTCTGGTTATACAATCTGTGAGCTTTTAGCAGGCCTGGTGTTATCAATCTGTGAGCTTTAGGCAGACTGGTTATCATCGTGTGAGCTTAGGCAGCTGGTTTCAATCTGTGAGCTTTAGCAGCCTGGTTATCATCTGTGAGCTTTAGCAGCCTGGTTATCACCTCTGTGAGCTTTAGAGCCTGGTTTATCAATCTGTTGAGCTTTAGCAGGCCTGGTTCATTCAAATTCTGTGAGCTTTAGCAGACTGGTTATAGCTAATTAGGAGGCACTGGTAATCTTTAGGGCAAGCCTGGTTATCAATCTGTGATGCTTTAGCGCCTGGTTATCATCTATCTGTGAGCTTTAGGCAGCCTGGTTACTTCTGTGAGCTTTAGCAGCCTGGTTATGAATCTGTGAGCTTTAGGCAGCCTGGTTATCAATCTGTGAGCTTTGCAGCCTGGTTAGTATCTTTAGCTGGTTATCTTTAGGCTGGTTATCTTTAGCAGCCTGGTTATTAATCTGTGAGCTTAGCAGCCTGGTTATCTTTAGCAGCGCTGGTTATCTTTAGGCAGCCTGGTTATCAATCTGTGACTTTAGCAGCCTGGTTATCTTTAGCAGCCTGGTTATCTTTAGGCAGCCTGGTTATCAATCTGTGGCTTTAGCAGCCTGGTTATCATCTGTGAGCTTTAGGAGCCTGGTTATCATCTGTGAGCTTTAGCAGCCTGGTTATCATCTGTGAGCTTTAGCAGCCTGGTTATCAATCTGTGAGCTTTAGCACCTGGTTATCAATCTGTGAGCTTTGCAGCCTGGTTATCAATCTGTGAGCTTTAAGGGGATAGCCTGGTTATCGTATTGCCAGCCTGGTATATCTTAGCAGCCGCGGTTATCTTTAGCAGCCTGGTTATCTTTAGGCAGCCTGGTTATCTTTAGCAGCCTGGATCTATTAGCAGCCTGGTTATCTTTAGCATGCTGGTTATCTTTAGCAGCCTGGTTACTCTTGAGCCTGGTTACTTTAGCAGCCTGGTTATCTTTAGAGCCTGGTTTATCTTTAGCAGCCTGGTTATCAATCTGTGAGCTTTAGAGGCTGGTTATCATCTTGAGCTTTTAGCAGGCTGGTTATCAATCTGTGAGCTTTAGCAGCCTGGTTATCAATCTGTGAGCTTAGCAGCCTGGTTATCAATCTGTGAGCGCTTTAGCAGCCTGGTTATCAATCTTTGAGCTTTAGCAGCCTGGTTTCAATCTGTGAGCTTTAGCAGCCTGGTTCTCTTTACAGCTGGTTACTTAGCAGCTGGTTATCTTAGCAGCCTGGTTATCTTTAGCAGCCTGGTTATCTTTAGCAGCCTGGTTATCTTATAGCAGCCTGGTTATCTTTAGCAGCCTGGTTATCTTTAGCAGCCTGGTTATCTTGCAGGCCTGGTATCTTAGCAGCCTGTTTCTTTAGCAGCCTGGTTATCTTAGCAGCTGGTGTATGCTTAGCAGCTGGTTATGCTTTATTTAGGCAGCCTGGTTATCTTTGATGGCCAAAGTACTAATGCTGATGAGGTCCTCAGGGGGTTGCTTTACGGGGGATCCTAGAGCATTGAATGATGGTCTATGTTGTTCATGAGTTCTGATGTGTCACAACCTTTGATGCACAAGTTTGTATTTGGTCTTCCAGTGCTCATTTGTAATCGGGAGGTTTGGGAAACATAGTCACCGTAGACGATGTGGGGGGGGGGGCTCTGAGGTAACAGGAACACATTGTGACCGTTACAACAACGGAGGGGGGGCTCTGAGGTCCCGGAACACATAGTGACCGTGACAACGGACGAACGGGGGCTCTGAGGTCCGGAACACATAGTGCGCTGGACAACGTGACGACGGGGCTTGAGGTCCCGGAACACATAGTGACCGTGACAACGTGACGACGGGGCTCTGAGGTCCCGGAACAACATAGTGAACATGACGATTGTTTGGGGGGGGCGCTCTGAGGTCCCGGGACACATAGTGACCGTGACACCGTGACGACGGGGCTCTGAGGTCCCGGAACACATAGTGACCCTGACGATGGGAGTGGGGGGAAGGCTCTGAGGTACGGGAACACATAGTGACCGTGGACAATGGGAGTGGGGGGCTCTGGGTATCGGAACACATAGGGACGTGGCGATGGGAGGGGGTGCTTTGAGGTACGGAACACATTGCGGCAAAAAAGTGTCAAGAGAAATAGCAAACGAGTAGCCTACTGTCTACGGTGGTGTAACGTGACAGCACTCTCCAAGTAGCCTACTGTCTACGGTGGTGTAACGGACAGCACTCTCCAAGTAGCCTACTTGTCTACGGTGGTGTAACGGACAGGCTCTCCAAGTAGCCTACTGTCTACGGTGGTGTAACGGACAGCGCTCTCCAAGTAGCCTATGTCTACGGTGGTGTAACGGACAGCTCTCTCCAAGTAGCACTGTCTACGGTGGTGTAACGGACAGCACTCTCCAAGTAGCCTACTGTCTACGGTGGTGTAACGGACAGCACTATCCAGTAGCCTACTGTCTACGGTGGTGTAACGGACAGCACTCTCCAAGTAGCCTACTGTCTACGGTGGTGTAACGGACAGCGCTCTCCAAGTGCCTACTGTCTACGGTGGTGTAACGGACAGCGCTCTCCAAGTAGCCTACTGTCTACGGTGGTGTAACGGACAGCGCTCTCCAAGTAGCCTACTGTCTACGGTGGTGTAACGGACAGCAGCTATCAAGTAGCCTACTGTCTACGGTGGTGTAACGGACAGCGCTCTCCAAGTAGCCTACTGTCTACGGTGGTGTAACGACAGCACTATCCAAGAGCCTACTGTCTACGGTGGTGGTAACGGACAGCCTCTCCAAGTAGCCTACTGTCTACGGTGGTGTAACGGACAGCACTCTCCAAGTAGCCTACTGTCTACGGTGGTGTAACGGACAGCACTCTCCAAGTAGCCTACTGTCTACGGTGGTTGTAACGGAACCAGGCACTCTTAATAGCCTATCTACAAGTGAAGCCAGATATCCAATACCTTGTCTAACGGTGGTGTTAACGGAACATGCTAGCTATACCATAAGTAAAGCCTCATGTTACTTATACGGTGTGTGTAATTATCGGATCTACTTTATTCCAAGTTAGTGCATACTTTGTCTATTGATTGAGTGTAACGGACAGGCACTCACATCCAAGTTAGCTCTACTAGTCATAAGTGTGAGATTTGTTAACGGACACATGCATCTCTCGATAATGTTTAGCTACTGACTGTCCTAGGTGTGTGTCTGGACAGTCTACTATACGCGTTTCATATGTATAGCCTAACTGTCTAACTGGTGGTGTTATTCGGACTAGCTTATTCTATCCAAGATGGACTCTATTCTGTTCTACTGGTGTGTGTGTAACCGGACACGCAAAATCTCAGTGTAGCCTACTGTGCTGAACGGTGTATGAGATGCGGAGAGGACACCTCTGGAAGTAAGCGGCTACTGTCTATCGGTAGGATGTAACGGAACCGCTCTCCAAGGTGCGTAGATTCATTCGAAAGCATTTTAGAGAGAGAGCTGGTCACTGCAGTCTAGAACGATACTTGGATTGTGCTGCGGGGGCTTACATAGTATCGCATGAACACATTTCTTAATAGGCCTAATGGTTATAAGTAATATGATAATGTTACACGCGCAACATTTTTAAGACAGTACAGCTGCACTGAACGCCCACCATACACACAGCATATGGTCATCAGGCCTGTGGGCGCTTGTGCAAGACCGAAAGTTCATAAAATGTTCAGAACATTAGTATAGCAGTAGAAACAATAACCACAATAGCTCAGACTAAACCAAATTAATCAATGTAGGCTACAGCCGAATACACAGAAGAATATATATGGCACGTCTCCTGCCTACGTGTATAATCGAAGAAGCAATATTTCACATTAACTTCACACAGTAAACAATTGGTTGTTAAAGGAAAAAAGAGTTTCCTACCTTAGTTTTCAGAGCCTCCCACAATGCTGTGAGTTTTACCCTCCTTTTTTTGTTAACCTGGGTGTTTTTTCTGAGGGGCTTTTTTGTTGTCGTTTTTTTTTTCGTTTGATGCATAGGATGTTAATTTACTGTACATTCTACTCACTCTTTTGCTACTTTTATCCTCCAGTCGTTTCGAGACACAAGTCTGTACCTTTCTGCAGTGCCGCCCACGTTGAGTTCTGCATGACAAGCCAGGGGTTATACATTTGCTTGTTCTTGAACTGCAAATTGCAGCTGCTCTGAGCATTTCGTCGGAGATGCACTGCCCCCCCCCCCCCCCCAGCTCCCTGTCTCCCTCTCCTGCTGAGTCGGATTGCTGTAGTGGGCTTTCTTACTAACTAGTGGATGTGGTGATGCTGAACTGGCGCGATTAGCAGCGCTGCTAACTAAGGCATCGCCATCATCAACAATTTGCCCCTCACTCCTCTCCTCCGGCACTGACAGTTTTCTGGCTCGTTCTGGGTTTGATTCACCATCTGTCTCTGGATTTTTTGGGACTTGAAAATGTCGTCAAACTCGATTGCTTTTTCTTATAAATTTTTTTCTTATTTGGCTTTCCCACAATTCAAATTCAGTAGGGCGACGACTTGCCTAGGCTACGTGACGTGATCACATAGGGACGTCTTCACTAGCTGACCACCACTACCAAGGCCTGTCTCAAGATCAGTTACTTACCTCACCGGCCCTCCCCATAACCTCTATGTACAAATAAGAGAGCAGGTCTGGAATCAGTGTGGCAGGATAGGATGATTAAATAGATGGATCACCGTGCTTTTACATGATGGTCTTTCTGGGTGGCGGGAGAAATAACAAGGAGGTACCTTTATTTAATTCTGATCGCTTTTATTAGAATGTCTACAGTGCGAACAAGTGAACTAATTAATGAATCATGCTGCGAGAGGTACCAGATCCGGACAAATAGGTGCCGGAACAAACAAACTCAAATCTGATAGGTGCCGGATCCTCAAATTAAGCATCCTTGAAATCAGCATTTTTCCAGGGACTTGTTGCAAACTCCCGTATAGGTGTGAAGATAACAAGTGCAAATAAGTGAACAATTTTCTGGGGTCACGTTATGCTGAAATCTTTAGCTGGAAAGACTCGATCAACCATGATTTAATTATTTCAAATCAAATCAAGTTTATTTTATATAGCCCTTCGTACATCAGATAATATCTCGAAGTGCTGTACAGAAACCCAGCCTAAAACCCCAAACAGCAAGCAATGCAGGTGTAGAACACGGTGGCTAGGAAAAACTCCCTAGAAAGGCCAAAACCTAGAAAGAAACCTAGAGAGGAACAAGGCTCTGAGGGGTGGCCAGTCCTCTTCTGGCTATGCCGGGTGGAGATTATAACAGAACATGGCCAAGATGTTCAAATGTTCATAAATGACCAGCATGGTCAAATAATAATCAGGAGTAAATGTCAGTTGGCTTTTCATAGCCGATCATTAAGAGTATCTCTACCGCTCCTGCTGTCTCTAGAGAGTTGAAAACAGCAGGTCTGGGACAGGTAGCACGTCCGGTGGACAGGTCAGGGTTCCATTTCACTGTTCACACTGTAGACATTCTAATAACACTTAGGTACAGTTTTCACCACTCACAAAGACTTTAATCCATCTCCTCCTTCGGTTCACCAAGAATAATACACTGCTAAGGCCTTGCTTTGTCCAGGCAGATCCAGGCAGGGCTTATTTGCATATTGAGAGAGAGCACGGCAAGGCAAGGCTGATCGATGGCATTTGTTTCAACTGCACTTGCCCAAATCCATTATGACACTTGGCGCTGGCGTTTTGGCCGACGGATACCTGACTTATTGTGTGACAGAGCCTTTTGATTAGAGGGCAGGGCTCCAGCTTGAATGCTTCAGTGTTTACTGTAGACACAGAATCATGGGCCAGGCGACCAGCCGCCTGAGATTGACTTTTAGACCTGGTTGGTAATCTTTCTAAATAACCTGTTTTGATTTTGTCTGTATTTTTTTATTGTATGGACGTATTGTTGTTGCAGTTACTGCTGTTTGGGGAAATGATGTTAATGTCTAAGACTTGTAAGGCGGATGAGGCAATGCTGGTTTTGTACAGTAAATAAGGGCATTGTTTGGTGGTGGAGCAGAAAAGCTTTTTCAATGTCAGAACAGTTTAACTCCACTTTGGCTCTTAGGTCCTTGTCAGTGGTGGAAAAAGTACTCAATTGTCATAATTGAGTAAATGTAAAGATACCTGAACAGAAAATGACTGAAGTAAAAGTGCAAGTTACCCAGTTAAATACTACTTGAGTAAAAGTCTAAAAGTATCTGGTTTTAAATGTACTTTAGTACAGTGATAGAAAAAGTACTAAATTGTCATACTTGAGTAAATGTACAAAGTAAAAGTAAATGCTGTGCATCAAATTCCTTATATTAAGCAAACTAGACGGCACTATTTTCATATAATTTCCGCCAGATCAGAGGCAGTAGGGATGACAAAGCGTTATATTGATCAGTGCCATAATTCTGTCCTGCTTGAGCATTCTAAATGTAAAGAGTACTTTTGTGTGTCATGGAAAATGTAAGGAGGAAAAAGTACATTATTTTCTTTAGGAATGTAGTGGAGTAAAAGTAAAAGTTGTCAAACATATAAATAGTAAAGTAAAGTACAGCTACACCCCCAAAAACAACTTAAGTAGTACTTTAAAGTATGTTTACTTAAGTACCATACACCACTGGTCAGTGGTTAATATAGTTGCCAGTTATAATATAGGTTGTTATCAGGTCTGTGGTTTCTAATTGAATTCCAGCCAGCAACTGCTGTACACACATGTCAGCTCTTACTTTTCCTCAGTTATATTGATGTGAGTTCAATCAGTTAGCAGAGCTGCTTGATACACTCAACCGTTTCAGTGTGATTTGATTTGAGATTGGGTAACCCTGTGTCCGCCTCATTCTCCTTACATCAGAGTCTGATTCTCTATAATTAAATCTGTAATGACCAGCCAATCCAAATCAATACTGTGTTTGTATGCATTGTCTATGTTACACAATCTCTTCTCCTTTAAAATCTGCTGAGCGATGGGGGAGTCAAGTTTCCATCTGTATTATTCGTAGCCGTCTATTTACCACCACAGACCGATGCTGGCACTAAGGCCACACTCAACGAGCTGTATAGGGCCATAAGCAAACAAGAAAATGCTCATCCAGAAGCGGCGCTCCTAGTGACCGAGGATGTTAATGCAGGCTAACTGAAATCAGTTTTACCTAATTTCTACCAGCATGTCACATGCGCAACCAGAGGAAAATAAACTCCAGACCACCTTTACTCCACACACAGAGACGCATACAAAGCTCTCCCTCGCCCTCCATTTGGCAAATCTGACCATAATTCTATCCTCCTGATTCCTGCTTACAAACAAAAACTAAAGCAGGAAGTACCATTGAATCGCTCAACATGGAAGTGGTCAGATTATGCGGATGCTACACTACAGGACTGTTTTGCACAGACTGGAATATGTTCTGGGATTCATGCAATGGCATTGAGGAGTGTAACACCTCAGTTACCAGCTTCATCAATAAGTGCATCGATGACGTTGTCCCCACAGTGACCGTATGTATATATCCCAACCAGAAGCCATGGATTTCAGGCAATATCTGCATCGAGCTAAAGGCTAAAGTTGCTGCTTTCAAGGATGGGACACTAATCCGGACGCTTATAAGAAATTCCGCTATGCCCTCAGACGAACCATTGAACAGGCAAAGCGTCAATACAGGATTAAGATTGAATCCTACTACACTGGCTCTGACGCTCGTCAGATGTGGCAGGGCTTGCAAACTATTACGGACTAGAAAGGGAAACCCATCCACCAGCTGCCCAGTGACGCAAGCATACCAGACGAGGCAAGTAACACTGAAGCATGCATGAGAGCACCAGCTGTCCAGACGATGTGAGCAAGACCTTTAAACAGGTCAACATTCACAAAGTCACAGGGCCAAATGGATTACCAGGACGTGTACTCAAAGCATGCACAGACCAACTGGCAAGTGTCTTCACTGACATTTTCAACCTCTCCCTGACCGAGTCTGTAATGCCTACATGTTTCAAGCAGACCACCATAGTCCCTGTGCCCAAGAAAGTGAAGGTAACCTGCCTAAATGATTACCGCCCCATAGCACTCACGTCTGTAGCCATGAAATGCTTTGAAAGGCTGGTCATGGCTCACATCAACAACATCATCCCGTATACCCTAGACCCACTCCAATTCACATACCGCCCCAGCAGATCCACAGATGACGCAATCTCAATCGCACTCCACACTGCCCTTTCCCACCTGGACAAAAGGAACACCTACGTGAGAATGCGAGAATGCTGTTCATTGACTACAGCTCAGCGTTCAACACCATAGTGCCCTCAAAGCTCATCACTAAGCTAATGACCCTCTTGGACTAAACACATCCCTCTGCAACTGGATCCTAGACTTCCTGACGGGCCACCCCCAGGTGGTAAGGGTAGATAGCAACACATCCACCACGCTGATCCTAAACACTGGGGCCCCTCAGCGGTGCATGCTTAGTCTTCTCCTGTACTCCTTGTTCCCCCATGACTGTGTGGCCAAATACGATTCCAACACCATCATTAAGTTTGCTGACGACACAACAGAGGTAGGCCTGATCACCAACAAAGGTTAGACAGCCTATAGGGAGGTGGTCAGAGACCTGGCAGTGGGGTGCCAGGACAACAACCTCTCCCTCAAAGTGAGCAATACAGAGGAGCTGATCGTGGACTACAGGAAAAGGAGGGCTGAACAGGCCCCCATTAACATCGACGGGGCTGTAGTGAAGCGGGACGACATTCAAGTTCCTTGGTGTCCACATCACCAACGATATATATCATGGTCCAGACACAGCAAGACAGTTGTGAAGAGGGCAAAACAACACCATTTCCCCCTCAGGAGACTGAAAAGATTTGGCATGGGTCCCCAGATCCTCAAGAGGTTCTGCACCTGCACCATTGAGAACATCCTGACTGGTTACATCACTGCCTGGTATGGCAACTGCTCGGCATCTGACCGTAAGGCGCTACAGAGCGTAGTGCGTACAGCCCAGTACATCACTGAGGCCAAGCATCCTGGAATTTAGAACCTATATACTAGGCGGTGACTCAAGTCATAGACTGTTCTCTCTGCTACCGCACGGCAAGCGGTACCGGACCACCAAATCTAGGACCAAAAGGCTCCTTAATATCTTCTAACCCCAAGCCATAAGTCTGCTGAACAATTAATCAAATGGCCACCTGGACTATTTACATTGACACCCCCCACCCCCCACCCCATTTGTTTTTACACTGCTGCTACTTGTTTATATACATGATCATGCATCTATGCATGATCACTACCCCTACCTACATGTACAAAATTACCTCGACTAAAATTACCTCGACTAACCACAAATTGATTTGGTACCGGTACCCTCTGTATATTGCCTCGTTATTTGTTATTTTTTTTAATTGTTTTTTACTTTAGTGTATTTGGTAAATATTTTCTTAACTCTTTCTTGAACTGCATTGTTGGTTAAGGGCTTGTAAGTAAGCATTTCACGGTAAGGTGTTGTACCTGTAGGTCCCTGTTGTATTCGGTGCATGTGACAAATAAAGTTTGATTTGATTTAAATTGAATTAACAAAAAAAACTGAGCAAACTAGAATGCTATTTGACCGTAAACAGAGAGTACACCGTGGCAGAATACCTGACCGCTGTGACCGACCCAAAATTAAGGATAGCTTTGACTATGTACAGACTCAGTAAGTATAGCCTTGCTATTGAGAAAGGTCGCCGTAGGCAGACCTGACTCTCAAGAGAAGACAGGCTATGTGCACACTGGCCACAAAATGAGCTCGAAACTGAGCTGCACTTCCTAAACTCCTGCCAAATGTATGACCCTATTAGAGACACAGATTTCCCTCAAATTAAACAGACACACACATTGTGCAGTCACAGCAACAAGATGTGTGACCTGTTGCCACAAGAAAAGGGCAACCAGTGAAGAACAAACACCATTGTAAATACAGCCCATATTTATTTATTTTCCCTTTTGTGATTTAACAATTTGCACATCGCTACAACACTGTATATAGATATAATATGACATTTGAAATGTCTTTATTCTTTTGGAACATGTGTGGGTGTAATGTTTACTGTTCACTTTTATTGTTTATTTCACTTTTGTTTATTATCCATTTCACTTGCTTTGACAATGTAAACATACATTTCCCATGCCAATAAAGCCCTTTGAATTGAAATGAATTGAGAGAGGCGGTGGATGAGCGAGGGAGGCGTTGTAGAGAGAGAGGCGGTGGAGAGAGAGAGGCGGTGGAGAAAGAGGGGCGGTGGAGAGAGAGAGAGGGGCCGTGGTAAGAGAGAGGAGCGGATTGAGGAGAGAGTGGCGGTGGAGAGAGAGAGGCAGTAGAGATCGACACTCCTATAAGCTGTAGTTTTTTGTGTTAAAGAGGGGGTGCCGGCTGAGGAGAGAGAGAGGAGCTGCCGTGGTAAGAGAGAGGCGTGGAGAAAAGGGAAGGCAGCTGGCAGAGAGTAGAGGCGGTGAGAAGAAGAGGGAGGCGGCATCGATGACGAGAGAGGCCGGGCGTTGCTGCTGACAGCTAGAAGTAAGAGGCGGTGGAGAGAGTAGGGGGCAGGTGGATGAAGAGAGGGGCAGCTGGCAGATGAGAGAGGCGGTGGACGAGAGGAGAGAGTAACAGGCGTCTCTCTATAGAGGTACTGGCAAACAGTCGGCTTGCTAAGCCTCAGAGAGGGCTGGCGGATTGAGGAGAGAGGTGAGTCAGTGGGCGGTGGAATGAGAGAGAGAGGCCCGGTGCGACGGACGGCAGAGGCGTGGCCTAGATGAAAGAGCAGGAGGTGGGAGAGAAAGAGAGAGAGGCAAGTTGGAGGAACACATAAAACCAGACGTTAGAGGCGCGCAGGTCTATAGGATATCTGGATGGAGCGAAAGACAGGAGTATAGAGTAACAACAGTAGAGAGGGCCGGTGGAGAGTAGAGTGTATGCATCGAAGAGATGAGAGGAGGTTTAGGAGTCGCAGGTATACGGGGTGGGTAGGTGGAGAATAAAGTAACTAAACAAGAGGCGGTAGATGAGCGCAAAGCGCGGTGGAGAGAGAGGGGTGGATAGGGGGGAGAGAGAGGGGCGGTGAGGGAGAGGCAGATCGAGGGGCTGGTAGAGAGAGGGGTGGAGGAGAGAGTGGAGCTGAGAGGGCGTGGAAGAAGGCTCTGTGTGACTTGTGAGAGAGGCGGAGAGCGAGGCGGTGGAGACAAGACGGCGGTGGAAAAGAGAGCGGAGAAGAGAGCGGTGGAGAGAGGAGAGCGCGGTGGAGAGAGAAAGAGGGGGTGGAGAAAGAGAGGCAGGTGGAGAGAGTGAGGAGCGGTGAGGAGAGAGAGAGCGGTGTGAGAGAGAGGGGCGGTGGAAGAAAGTGGGAAGAGGCGGTGGAGAAGAGAGGGGAGGGGGTGGAGAGAGAGAGAGAGGGTGGCAGAAGAGAGGGGCGGTGGAGAGAGAGAGGAAGTGGAGAGAGAGAGGGGGCTGGAGAGAGAGGCAGGCGGTGAGGAGAGAGGAGGCAGTAGAGCAAGAGATGGAGGTTAGAGCAGAGAAGTCCGGCTGATGAAGAGAGAGAGCGAACGGTGGAAAAAAAGAGAGAGGAGATGGAGAGATGAAGAGTGGTGGAGAGAGAGAGAGAGGTGTTGAGCTGAGATATAAGCAAGAGGGACGGGGTGGCG
>NC_036843.1:29124950-29135869 GCF_002910315.2 Salvelinus sp. IW2-2015 | reverse complement strand
AGAAAGAGAGGAGGTGGAGAGAGAGTGCAGTGGCCGATTGAGATTAGAGAGAGAGCAGTGGAGAGAGAGGAGAGGCGGTGGAGAAGAGAGGCGGTGAGAGAGTGCCGGTGGAGAGAGAGGGGTGAGGAGGTAGGGGTGGAGAGAGAGGGGCGGTGAGGGAGAGGCGGTGGAGACGAGGGGCGGGTGGAGAGAGAGGGGCGTGGGAGAGAGAGAGGGTGGAGGAGAGGGGGCGGTGGAGAGAGAGGGGCGGTGAGAGAGAGAGGCGGTGGAGAGGCGAGGCGGTGGAGAAGAGAGGCGGTGGAAAAGAGAGGCGGTGGGAGAAAGAGATGCGGTGGAGAGAGAGGGGGTGGAGAGAGAGGGGCGGTGGGGAGAAGCGAGGGGCGGGTGGAGAGGAAGAGAGGGGCGGTGGAGAGAGCGAGAGGGGCGTGGTAAGAGAGAGGGGGTGGAAGAGAGAGGGGTGGAGATGAGAGAGGGGTGGAGAGAGATGGGACGGTGGGAGAGGGGGCGGTGGGAGAAGAGAGAGGGAGAGAGAGAGCAAGAGAGAGAGAAGAAGTGAAAGGAGGTGGGTGAGAAAAGAAAGAGAATATGATTTTTGGGGGAGAATTAACAAAACTGAAAGAGAGAGGGGGGGGTTACAGGGTAGTTGTGTCGCACCCCATCCTAGCCCTTCTCCAGTCTTATCAGATCCAGTGATAACGGAATATGCCAGATTACAGCGTCCCGGCGACAGTTACTTGTTGAGCAGGCTTATCAATTTAAGCTGCATAATTATTCCTCCTGTTCAACATGTTGTGCATGATTAATAATTTCATTGTGTAATAAAAAATACAAATAATCCCCTTGCTCTTTCTATCATAATCTTTTGTTAAAAATATATTTCTATTTTACATTTTTTATTTTTATATTTTTTTGTCTCATTGAGGGCTCCAATGCAGGCGAAGTCACATGTCCCCTGATGATTGGCCTGATTGCATTAAAGAGATTTTACAGAGAACTGAGTCTCTACTGCATTACAGAGACTATTTATGACATATGTGGGTTTTTCAGAGTACATGTACATTACAGAGGCTATTTATGACATACTTTTATTTTATTTATTTATATTTCACCTTTATTTAACCAGGTAGGCAAGTTGAGAACAAGTTCTCATTTACAACTGCGACCTGGCTAAAATAAAGCATAGCAATTTGACACATAAAACAACACAGAGTTACACATGGAATAAACAAAACATACAGTCAATAATACAGTAGAAAAAAAGAAAACAAAAAGTCTATATACAGTGAGTGCAAATGAGGTAAGATAAGGGAGTTAAGGCAATAAATAGGCCATAGTGGCGAAATAATTACAATATAGCAATTAATGTGCAATTAGAGATACTGGGGTGCAAAGGAGCAAGATAAATAAATGAATACAGTATGGGGATGCGGCAGGTAGATTGATGGGCTGTTTACAGATGGGCTATGTACAGGTGCAGTGATCTGCATACCTGCCGTATGCTCTACAGCATTACAGTAGTAGTATGTCATGTAAAAGGTAAATGTGATACTGTAGTGTCGCCATATTTGGGGGTAATTGTCTCTGGCTTGGATCCAACCATTAGCCTCCGTTCCCAAGACGGGCACACTAACATCAATGAAGGCATGGGTGTATCTTCACCAAGGACAGAGTGGCTAGAGTACAGTATCTCTGTAACAATAACATGTTATGATTCAGCTCTAATGTACTCAGAGGTGTCCTTCTCTCACTCGGAGGTGTCCTTCTCTCACTCGGAGGTGTCCTTCTCCACCTCGTGGAGGTGTCCTTCTCTCACTCGGAGGTGTCCTTCTCTCACTCGGAGTGTTCTTCTCTCACTCGGAGGTGTCCTTCTCTCACTCGGAGTGTCCTTCTCTCCACTCGGAGCTGCTCCTTTTCCCACTCGAAGTTTCCTTCTCTCACTCGGAGGTGTCTTCTCCTCTCACTCGGAGTGTCTTCTCTCATCGGAGGTGTCCTTCTCTCACTCGAGGTATGTCCTTCTCTCACTCTGAGGTGTCTCTTCTCTCACTCGGAGGTGTCTTCTCTCACTCGGAGGTGTTCTCTCTCACTCGGAGGTGTCCTCTTCCACTCGGAGGTCTTCTCTCACTCGGAGGTGTCCTTCTCTCACTCGGAGGTTGTCTCTTCTTTCTCACTCGGAGGTGTCCTTTCCCACTCGGAGGTGTCTTCTCTCACTCGGAGGTGTCCTTCTTCTCACTGTCATCAGGGACGGTGTCCTCTCTCACTCGTAGGTGTCCTTCTCCTCACTCGGAGGTTTCTCTCTCACTGGAGTGTCCTCTCTCCACTCGGAGGTGCTCTTAACTCGGAGGTCCTTTTCCTCACTCGGAGGTGTCCTTTCTCTCACTCGGAGGTGTTTCTTCCTCTCTACTCGGAAGGGTGTCCCTTCTCTCACTCGGAGGTTGTCCTTCTCTCACTCGGAGGTGTCTTTTCTCACTCGAGGTGTCTCTTCTCTCACTCGGAGGTGTCCTTCTCTCATCGGAGTGTCCTTCTCTCCTCGGAGGTGTCCTTTCTCCACTCGAGGTGTCCTTCTCACTCTGAGGGTCTCTTCCTCACTCGAGGTGTCCTTCTCTCACTCGGCAGGTTCCTTCTCTCACTCGGAGGTGTTCTTCTCTCACTCTGAAGGTGTCCTCTTTGCTCACTCGGAGGTGTCCTTCTCTCACTCGGAGTGTCCGTTCTCGATCGGAGGTGTCCTTTCTCACTCAGGATGGTCTTCTCTCACTCGGAGGTGTCCTTCTCTCATCGGAGTGTCCTTCATCTCACTCGGAGGGGTCCTTTCCCACTCGGAGGTGTCTTCTCTCACTCGGAGGTGTCCTTCTCTCCGATCGGAGTGTGCGTCTGTTGTCGGTCCTCTTGTCCTTCTCAGGTTCCTTCCTCACTCGGAGGTGTCTTCTCTCACTCAGAGGTGTCCTTCTCTCACTCGGAGGTGTCCTTCTCTTACTCGGAGTGTCCTTTCCCACTCGGAGGTGTCCTTCTCTCACTCGGAGGCTGCTCCTTCTCCCTCAGAGGTGTCCCCATTCTCTCACTCGAGGTTCCTTCTCACTCGAGGTGTCCTTCTCTCACTCGGAGGGTCTTCTCTCATCGAGGGGCTTCTTCACTCGGAGTGCCTTCTTCACTCGGAGGTGTGCTTCTCTTCACTCGGAGGTGTCCTTCTCTCATCGAGGTGTGCTTCTCTCACTCGGAGGTGTGCTTTCTCACTCGGATGTGTCCTTCTCTCACTCGAGAGTGTCTCTCTCACTCGAGGTGTTCCTCTAACACTCGGAGGTTCTTCTCTCACTCGGAGGTGTCCTTTTCTCACTCGGAGGTGTCCTTCTCTCACTCGTCAGTGTGTCCTTCTCTCACTCGAGGTGTTCCTTCTCTTCACTCGGAGTGTCCTTCTCTCACTCGGAGGTGTTCTTGTCTCTCACTCTGAGGTGTCCTTTTCTCACTCGGAGGTGTCCTTCTCTCACTCGGAAGTGTCCTTCTCTCCACTCGGAGGTGTCCTTCTCCACTCGGAGTGTCTTCTCTTCACTCGGAGGTGTCCTTTTCTCATCTCTGAGGTGTCTTTTCTCACTCGGAGGTGTCCTTCTCTCACGTCGGTCGGTGTCCTTCTCTCACTCGGAGGTGTTCTCTCTCACTCGGAGGTGTCCTTTCTATCATCGGAGGTGCTGCTTCTCTCACCGGAGTTTCTTCTCTCACTCGGAGGTGTCCTTCTCTCACTCTGAGGTGTTCTTCTCTCACTCGGAGGTGTTCTTCTCTCACTCGGAGGTGTCCTTTTCTCACTCGGAGGTGTCCTTCTCTCACTCAGAGGTGTCCTTCTCTCACTCGGAGGTGTGCTTTTCTCTCTCGGAGGTGTCTTTCTCTCAATGAACACTGTTAACCATTACATGCAGACACATAGCTTTAAGATCTAGATCACTTTATTTGTAAACAAGATCCAACCGAAATGTGCCTTCTGCTTAATCCCAACCCCACCGAAAGACATGAGTACATGCACAGGTTGAAGAGGTTGGAGCAGGAGGCTACTATACTGACCGGCCGCTCTCACAACGGAAGGCAATGGGGTCTAGGATTTGATACCAGCAACCCTCCAGTTGCCAGCTGACTTCCAGACAGATTTGTATCATCAGATCCGGGTTTTGAACTGGTAACCCTCCGGTTACTCTTTGACAGATACCTTGCAGGCTACCTGCAAGCCCCTCAACGTACGTAAGATGATCTGGGACAAGTTTCATTACAAGAGGAAGGTGGCAGCACTTCAGCACCTGTTCCCACTCTAATCTGTAAACCATCACGGAATACGGAAGAAGACCACGTTCCAGAATGTGACCGGAATATTCCAGGGAATGGCGATGCGTTATCGTATCTAGGTTAGGAAGTGTTCCTGGTTAGCAAACAGTACTTCCACTGAGAATAAATACACTCTACGGAAGGGTAAATATAGTTTAAGTGTCCTCCATCCTTCACAGTGTTGTAAAGTGCCCCTCTAATGTAAAGTATATTGTAATAAGAATGAGTTGGTTACATAATGCTGTGTGGGTTATTGTCTTTTTGAAGACAACGTTTTAGAGCTCACTAATATTGAATTACGGTAGTCTGGGGAGACGTTAGTGGCCCGTCGTGTGCGAGAGGGAAAGTGCGGTGTTCATGCATCCACGCCTGTATGTGAAACTCATAAATATAGCAAGTTTAATATTTAATTTCCCTACAACATTTACAGCTTCCTCTCTTCTCTCGTTGCTATTGTTAGCACATGGCTACAGACAGCAAGGACGGGACCCTCAGCCAGTGAAAAATCATTTAAAAAAAAAGTATTTTATTTATTTAACCTTTAACTAGGCAAGTCAGTTATGAACAAATTATTATTTACAATGACGGCCAACCCCAGCCAAACCCTAACACGGACGACGCTGGGCCAATTGTGCACCGTCCTATGGGACTCCTAATCACGGCCGGTTGTGATAAAGCCTGGAATGACTTACCAGGGTGTCTGTAGTGACGCCTCTAGCACTGAGATGCAGTGCCTCAGACCGCTGAGTCAATCGGGAGCCCAGTAGTATATTAGAGAAGCTCACTGTTAAGACTGATCTTTTTGATCAGGAAGAGAAAGAGAGATAAAAGAGGGGGAAATAGAAAAGAGACAGTGGAGTCCTACTCCTCTCTCAGACTGTCTATTTAAACACCTCTCTCAGACTGTCTATTTAAACACCTCTCTCAGACTGTCTATTTAAACACCTCTCTCAGACTGGTCTATTTAAACACTCTCTCAGACTGTCTATTTAAACACCTCTCTCAGACTGTCTATTAAACACTCTCTCAGACTGTCTACTTAAACCACCATCTTCAGACTGCAATGTCTTTCTGAATAGTCTGAATATTTATCAACTAATACATATTTGCCTCTCTCTCTCTCTCTCTCTCTCTCTCTCTCTTCTCTCTCTCTCTCTCTCTCTCTCTCTCTCTCCTCTCTCTGTCTCTCTCTTCTCTCTCTCTCTCTCATCTCTCTCTCTCTCTCTCTCTCTGTCTCTCATCTCTCTCTCATATGTCTAATTTCAATACAACAATATCAAAGAAGTAAAGCTGGACTGGTTGTGAATGTTTTTATAACAGGTGGAAGTACCGAGTCCAGTCCTTAGGGACCCTCTGCTGTCCGCTTAGCTTCTCATCAAAACCTCAAAAATATGTTCATGTTCAGGTCATCCCTTGTTGACTTGGAAGAACATATAAGGCCATGTTCCATCAGCCTGTCAGCCTCACTCTTCATCATCTACAGTGTGTGAACCCGCACGGGCGGTGTGTTCAGTGTTCAGACTAGGTTGCTCATGATAATAAATGAATGCGTAGAGTACAGCAAATTGTTCATACTTTGGCTCTGTTTTTGGATATGTTTTTAATATTTGTATCAACACAACGCTTTTTTGTGAGGAGAGTTTTAGAGAGAGGCATGTTTAAGAGGCTGTAGGTCTAAACATCGTTGATTTCATAAATTGGTTTCTGTGATATCAAAATGTTAAAACATATTAAAACTATCAATGAAGTTTATATTGTTGTGAATTCTCAAGAAACAATACTGACGTGGCGTGAGAATCGTCCATTTCTAATTTCCCGGGAATTTCAAGTAGCATTTAAGCCCAGAAACGTAGCAATTTTACTGACAAACAGACAGGAACTGGATTGTTAATTCCCTGCCACTGTTGGTTAGAACGGAGTCCTTGTATCGTTAGCAACATACTGTGAGTCATATACGCACAGTGTTTATTCAACCCTGCGGTCCTGCCAGTTTACCGCCAACAGCCCAAACTGGTCCTCCAGTTAACCCCAATCAGCCCAACCCGTGGGTCCCTCCAGTTACCCCAGCAGCCCAACCCTGGTTCCTCCAGTTCGCCCAGCAAGCCCAATCCTGGTTCCTTCCAGTTTACCCCAGCGAGCCAACTCTGGTCTCAGTTTACCGCAAACAGCCCAACCTGGTCTCCAGTTACCGCAACAGCCCAACTGTCTCGTTAGACCTCGCAACAGCCCAACCCCTGGTCCTCCAGTTACCTAGCAGCCAACGTGGGTCGTCCAGTTACCCCCAGCAGCCCAACGCCTGGTCCTCCAGTTCCGCGAGCAGCGCCAACTGGTCTCATGTTAACCCAACAGCCAACCTGGTCCCAGTCCAGAGCCAACCTGTCACAGTTCACCCGCGCCCCATACCCCAGGTCACGGTCGGCTTAACCCAGCAGCGCCAACCTGGTCCCTGCAGTTTACCCAGCAGCCAGACCAGGGTTGGGTTAACTGTGTAGTGTTGGAGGTACTGGAGGACCAGGGTTGGTAAACGGGTGTAGTGTTGGAGGTACTGGAGGACAGAAGGTTGGGTTAACTGTGTAGTGTTGGAGGTACTGGAGAACCAGGGTTTAAACTGTGTACTGTTGGAGGTACTGGAGGACAGGGTTGGTAATCTAATGTAGACTGTTGGGGTACTGGAGGACCAGGGGTTGGGTACGATGCTAAATGTGTCTGTTGGGGGTACTGGAGGACAGGTTGGTAACGGTGTAGTGTGTGGAGGTATAGGAGGACCGATTGGGTAACTGTGTAGTCTTTGGAGGTACTGGAGGACCAGGGTTGGTAAATGTGTAGTGTTGGGGGTACTGGAGGACGCAGGGTTGGGTAACTATGTGTACTGTTGGGGTACTGGGGACCAGGTTGGGTTACACTAAGTGTAGTGTTGGGGTCAGCTGGAGGACAAGGGTTGTAAATCTAATGTGTACTGTTGGAGGTACTGGAGGAACAGGGTTCAATTAAATGTGTATGTTGGAGGTAACTGGAGGACCAGGGTGGGAAATTAATGGTGTACTGTTGGAGGTACTGGAAAACGCAGGTTGGGTAAACTAAGTGTACTGTTTGGAGGTACTGAAGGACAGGGTTGACATGCTAACTGTGTACTGTTGGAGGTACTGGAGGACCAGGGTTGGTAAACTAGTGTAGCTGTTGAGGTACTGGAGGACCAGGGTTTGGGTAAACTAGTGTACTGTTGAGGTACTGGAGGACCAGATGGGTTACATCTAAGTGACTGTTGGGGTACTGGAGGACAGGGTTGGACATGTGTAGTGTTTGGGGTACTGGAGGACCAGGGGTTGTAACTGTGTACTGTTGGAGGGTACTGGAGGACAGGGTTGTACACTGTGGTACTGTTGGAGGTACTGGAGGGTACAATTGCTAACTGTGTACTGTTGGGAGGTACTGGAGGACCAGGGTTGGTAACATCGTGTATGTTGGAGGTACTGGAGGACCAGGGGTTGGGACAATGTGTTATGTTGGGGTACTGAGGACAGGGTTTTAACTGTGTACTGTTGGGGGACTGGAGGAACAGGGTTTAACTGTGTACTGTTGGGGGTACTGGAGGAACCAGGGTTACAATCTGGTATACTGTGTACTGCTTGGAGGTACTGGAGGACAAGGGTTGGTAACTGGTTGTACTAGTTGGAAGGTACTGGAGGACCAGGGTTAAAAATCTAAATGTGTACTGTTGGGGTACTGGAGGACCAGGGTTACAATCTAAATGTGTACTGTTGGGGTACTGGAGGACCAGGGTTGTAAATGATGTAACTGTTGGGGGTACTGGAGGATCATCGGTTGGGTACAGTCGTGTACTGTTGGGGTACTGGAGGACCAGGGTTGAATCTAAAGTGTACTGTTGGGGTACTGGAGGAACAGGGTTGGGGTAACTGTGGTGTGGTGGGGTACTGGAGGAGCAGGGTTACACTAAGTGTACTGTTGGGGTACTGGAGGACAGGTTGGTTAAATGTGTACTGTTGGGGGTACTGGAGGAACCAGGGTTGTACTGTGTAGTGTTGGGGTACTGGAGGACCAGGGTTTAACTGTGTGTACTGTTGGGGTACTGGAGGACCAGGGTTAAACTGTGTACTGTTGGGTACTGGAGGACAGTTGGGTAATCTGGTACTGTTGGAGGACTGGAGGACCAGGGTTTAACTGTGTACTGTTGGAGGTACTGGAGGACAGGTTTAACATTATGGTAGCGTTGGAGGTACTGGAGGACCAGGGTTTCTAATGTGTACTGTTGGGGGTACTGGAGGACCAGGGTTGTAATCTAGTGAGTGTTGGAGGTACTGGAGGACCAGGTTCGGTACAATGTGGTAGCTGTTGGAGGTACTGGAGGACCAGGGTTGTAACTGTGTTGTTGGGGGTACTGGAGGACAGGGGTTGGGTAGACTGAGTGTATGTTGGGGTACTGGAGGACAGGGTTTACAATGTGTACTGTTGGGGTACTGGAGGAACAGGTTGGGTATGGTGTACTAGTTGGAGGTACTGGAGGATCATGGTTGGGTAACTGTGTACTGTTGGAGGTACTGGAGGACAAGGGTTGGGTAACTGTGTACTGTTGGAGGTACTGGAGGAACAGGGTTGGGTAACTGTATAGTGTTGGAGGTACTGGAGGACCAGGGTTGGGTAACTGTGTACTGTTGGAGGTACTGGAGGACCAGGGTTGGGTAACTGTATACTGTTGGAGGTACTGGAGGACCAGGGTTGGGTAACTGTGTACTGTTGGAGGTACTGGAGGAACAGGGTTGGGTATCTGTGTAGTGTTGGAGGTACTGGAGGACCAGGGTTGGGATTCTGTGTAGTGTTCGGTTTCCAAGCTCGTCATGGGTGCACCTCATCCACACTCAAGGTACTAAATGATATCATAACCGCCATCGATAAAAGACAGTACTGTGTAGCCGTCTTCATCGACCTGGCCAAGGCTTTCGACTCTGTCAATCACCATGTTCTTATTGGTAGACTCAACAGCCTTGGTTTCTCAAATGACTGCCTCGCCTGGTTCACCAACTAGTTCTCAGAAAGAGTTCAGTGTGTCAAATCGGAGGGCCTGTTGTCCCGTCTCTATGGGGGAACCACTGGGTTAAATTCTCGGGCCGACTCTTTTCTCTGTATATATCAACGATATCGCTCTTGTTGCGGGTGATTCCCTGATCCACTACGCAGACGACACCATTCTGTAGACATCTGGCCCTTCTTTGGACACTGTGTTAACTAAACTCCAGACGAGCTTCAATGCCATACAACTCTCCTTCCATGACCTCCAACTGCTCTTAAACGCTAGTAATACCAAATGCAAGCTTTTCAACCATTCGCTGCCCTCACACGCCCGCCCGACTAGCATCACTACTCTGGACGGTTCTGACTTAGAATATGTGGACTAATACAAATACCTATGTGTCTGGCTAGACTGTAAACTCTCCTTCCAGACTCACATTAAACATTTCCAATCCAAAATGAAATCTAGAATCGGCTTCCTATTTCGCAACAAAGCCTCCTTCATTCACGCCGCCAAACATACCCTCGTAAAACTGACTATCCTACCGATCCTCGACTTCGGCGATGTCATTTACAAAATAGCTTCTAATACTCTACTCAGCAAACTGGATGCAGTCTGTCACAGTGCCAGCCGTTTTGTTACCAAAGCCCCATACACTACCCACCACTGCGACCTGTATGTTCTAGTCGGCTGGCCCTCGCTACATTTTCGTCGCCAGACCCACTGGTTCCAGGTCATCTATAAGTTAATGCTAGGTAAAGCTCCGCCTTATCCCAGCTCACTGGTCACGATAACAACACCCACCTGTAGCACGCGCTCCAGCAGGTATATCTCACTGGTCATCCCCAAAGCCAAAACCTGCTTTGGCCGCCTTTCCTTCCAGTTCTCTGCTGCCAATGACTGGAACAAATTGCAAAAATCGTTGAAACTGGAGGCTTATATTTCCCTCACTAACTTTAAACATCAGCTATCTGAGCAGCTAACCGATCGCTGCAGCTGTACATAGCCCATCTATAAATAGCCCACCCAATCTACCTACCTCATCCCCATATTGTTTTTATTTACTTTCTGCTCTTTTGCACACCAGTATTTCTACTTGCATATCATCATCTGCTAATGTATCACTCCAGTGTTAATTTGTTAAATTGTACTTACTTCGCTACTATGGCCTATTTATTGCCTTACCTCCTCACGCCATTTGCACACACTGCATATATACTTTCTTTTTTTTCTATTGTGTTATTGACTGTACGCTTGTTTATTCCATGTGTAACTCTGTGTTGTTGTTTGTGTCGCACTGCTTTGCTTTATCTTGGCCAGGTCGCAGTTGTAAATGAGAACTAGTTCTCAAGTTGCCTACCTGGTTAAATAAAGGTTAAATAAAAACTAATAAATAAAGGTTTTGCGGCAGGACCAGGTAACACAGATCTAGCAGATATACCCTTATTTTTACTGTATGTCACATTATGTCTTTCCTGTGAAAATAAAGGTTAAAAAAAGTAATCCTTTCTAATATGTCAGATCCCTTTGGGGAGGTCCTGCCGGTTATGGTTGGAGTTGATGGTGGCGGCTGGTGGGGACAGCGGATTGGCAG
>NC_036843.1:29100528-29124473 GCF_002910315.2 Salvelinus sp. IW2-2015 | reverse complement strand
CCAAAAGAGAGAGATCAGGGCGGTTGGCGGGTTACAGAGATCAAATTTTCCATGACTAGTCTTTATATCTGTCGTGCAGCATGGTACATCACTCCCCATTTGATTTGTCCCTCACACATAAGTCGTTATGCAACAGCGGGCCACAAACTATATCACAGCTATCTACTTTTTCTAATCCATTCCCCTTTCAATGGTGGGTTGGTCGCTGATGGGATAGGACTATAAGGAGAGGCTGTGTTATTAGAATAAGAAGTTTAAATTCATTATATCATGTCAGGGTTTTGCCCCTGCATGTTGATAAGCAGTGGGATAATGTGTTGGTGACCTTCACTGCCCACCCAGCCAGCAGTTGGTGTAGAATGCACACCAGCCCTCAGATGAGTCTGTGCTTCTCTATTCCACATCACATAAATTGGAGAGAAGTAGATGAGAGAGAGAGAGAGAGACAGAGAGAAGAGAGAGAGAGAGGAAGAGAGAGAGAGAGAGAGAGAGAGAGGAGAGAGGACGAGAGAGAGAGAGAGAGAGAGAGAGAGAAGGTGAGAGAGAGAGGAGAGAGAGAGAGCAGAGAGGAGAGATAGAGAGAGAGAGAGAGGAGAGAGAGAGAGAGAGCGAGAGAGTAAGAGAGAGAGAGAGAGAGAGAGAGAGAGAGAGAGAGAGAGAGAGAGAGAGAGAGAGAGAGAGAGAGAGAGAGAAAATAGCGATGCATCACCGTGGACAGGTCATTTGAACAGTGCAATGCTGCGTCTGAGTGTTCCGAGATTAGAGAGGCTAATAATTTCTGAGGGCCATGCTTTATGGTAATGTGACAGGCCGCGCTTTATATTTCTGCTAAATTTTGCTTTAATGGAACTGCTGTGTTAGTATCTGCAGCCGGCTCCGAGATTTAGACCCGCCTGGAATTAACTGGCATTATTTATCACATATATACTGTATGGACATGTCAAACACAAAAAAACAGAATAATGTAATTTAGAGTTGCTTTGTTTGGGTTGGGGAGGTGTTGGGAAGTGGACTGTAATGTAGTTCGTTGTTTGAGGTTAAAAATAACATTTTGAGTTCTGAGATAGAGACATTCTCTGTGGTAAGGTCGTTGTACCCATGGGTTTGCCATGGTTAGAGGGAGAGGTCTTCACGGGTCCAAAACGTTGGACCCGTGCCGAAATGGACCTGGGTCTTTCCCACCCTGGGTCTTTCCCACCCAGATATGCATCAATATCATTTTTATATAGAGACCCGTTCCGAACGGAACCTGAGGAGAACTAGGCCCATTCAACAGCAGAAAGGTAATTTGTTAAAGCTACTTTATAAAGAGTGAGAGGAGGGAGGAGTCACTCCAGCAGCAGGGGGCGGGACCAAACTGTGAGGGAGTTACATCAAATCAAATCAAATGTTATTTGTCACATGAATACAACAGATGTAGACCTTACAGTGAAATGCTTACTTACAAGCCCTTAACCAACAATGCAGTTAAGAAAAATATGTGTTAAGTAAAAAATAGATCACTAAAAAATAAGAAATAAAATAACAAATAGTTAAAGAGCAGCAGTAAAATAACTGTAGCGAGGCTATATACAGGGGGTACCGGTACAGAGTCAATGTGGAAGCTATATACAGGGGGTACCGGTACAGAGTCAATGTGGAGGCTATATACAGGGGGTACTGGTATGGAGTCAATGTGCGGGGGCACAGGCTAGTCAAGGTAATTGAGTTAATATGTACATGTAGGTAGAGTTAAAGTGACTATGCATAGATAATAAACAGAGAATAGCAGCAGCGCAAAAGAGGGGAGGGGGGCAATGCAAATAATCTGGGTAGCTATTTGATTAGCTGTTCAGGAGTCTTGTGGCTTGGTGGTAGAAGCTGTTGAGAAGACTTTTGGACCTAGACTTGGCGCTCCGGTACCGCTTGCCATGCGGTAGTAGAGAGAACAGTCTATGACTGGGGTGGCTGGGGTCTTTGACAATTTTTAGGGCCTTCTTCTGACACCGCCTGGTATAGAGGTCCTAGATGGCAGGAAGCTTGGCCCCAGTGATGTACTGGAACGTACGCACTACCTTCTGTAGTGTTTTGCGGTCCATGATAGATTGTTGATGATGTAAAGTCGTGGCCAAAAGTTTTGAGAATGACACAAATATTAATTTCCACAAAGTTTGCTGTTTCAGTGTCTTTAGATATTTTTGTCAAGTGTCAAAGGCTTTTATTGACAATTACATGAAGTTGATGCAGAGACAATATTTGCAGTGTTAACCCTTCTTTTGCAAGACCTCTGCAATCCGCCCTGGCATGCTGTCAATTAACTTCTGGGCCACATCCTGACTGATGGCAGCCCATTCTTGCATAATCAATGCTTGGAGTTTGTCAGAATTTGTGGCTTTTTTGTTTGTCCACCCGCCTCTTGAGGATTGACCACAAGTTCTCAATGGGATTAAGGTCTGGGGAGTTTCCTTGCCATGGAAACAAAATATCGATGTTTTGTTCCCCGAGCCACTTAGTTATCACTTTTGCCTTATGGCAAGGTGCTCCATCATGCTGGAAAAGGCATTGTTCGTCACCAAACTGTTCCTGGATGGTTGGGAGAAGTTGCTCTCGGAGGATTTGTTGGTAGCATTCGAGAAGCAACCCCACACTTAAATGGTCTCAGGATGCTTTACTGTTAGCATGACACAGGACTGATGGTAGTGCTCACCTTGTCTTCTCCGGACAAGCTTTTTTCCAGATGCCCCAAACAATCGGAAAGGGGATTCATCAGAGAAAATGACTTTACCCCAGTCCTCAGCAGTCCAATCCCTGTACCTTTTGCAGAATATCAGTGGTCCCTGATGTTTTTCCTGGAGAGAAGTGGATTCTTTGCCTCCCTTCTTGACACCAGGCCATCCTCTAAAAGTCTTCGCCTCACTGTGCGTGCAGATGCACTCACGCCATTCCTGAGCAAGCTCTGTACTGGTGGTGCCCACAATCCCGCAGCTGAATCAACTTTAGGAGACGGTCCTGGCGCTTGCTGGACTTTCTTGGGCACCCTGAAGCCTTCTTCACAACAATTGAACCGCTCTCCTTGAAGTTCTTGATGATCCGATAAATGGTTRATTTAGGTGCAATCTTACTGGCAGCAATATCCTTGCCTGTGAAGCCCTTTTTGTGCAAAGCAATGATGACGGCACGTATTTCCTTGCAGTTAACCATGATTGACAGAGGAAGAACAATGATTCCAAGCATCACCCTCCTTTTGAAGCTTCCAGTCTCTTATTCGAACTCAATCAGCATGAAAGAGTGATCTCCAGCCTTGTCCTCGTCAACACTCACACCTGTGTTAACGAGAGAATCACTGCCCTGATGTCAGCTGGTCCTTTTGTGGCAGGGCTGAAATGCAGTGGAAATGTATTTGGGGGATTCAGTTCATTTGCATGGCAAAGAGGGACTTTGCAATTAATTGCAATTCATCTGATCACTCTTCATAATATTCTGGAGTATATGCAAATTTCCATCATACAAACTGAGGCAGCAAACTTTGTGAAAATTTATATTTGTGTCATTCTCAAAACTTTTGGCCACGACTGTAGACACCAAGGAACTTGAAGCTCTCAACCTGCTCCACTACAGCCCCATTGATGAGAATGGGGGCCTGTTCGGTCCCCCTTTTCCTGTAGTCAACAATCATCTGCTGTGTCTTGATCACGTTGAGGGAGAGGTTGTTGTCCTGGCACCACATGACCATGTCTCTGACCTCCTCCCTATAGGCTGTCTCGTCATTGTCGGTGATCAGGCCTACTGCTGTTGTGTCATCAGCAAACTTAATGATGGTGTTGGAGTCTTGCCTGGTCGTGCAGTCATGAGTGAACAGGGAGTACAGGAGGGGACTGAGCATGCACCCCTGAGGGGTACCTGTGTTGAGGATCAGCGTGGCGGATGTGTTGTTACCTATCCTTACCACCTGGTGCGTGGCCCGTCAGGAAGTCCAGGATCCAGTTGCAGAGGGAGGTGTCTAGTCCCTGGGTCCGTAGCTTAGTGATGAGCTTTGAGGGCACTATGGTGTTGAACGCTGAGCTGTATTCAATGAATAGCATTCTCATGTAGGTGTTCCTCTTGTCCAGGTGTGAAGTGTGGAGTGCAATAGAGTCTGCATCGTCTGTGGATCTGTTGGGGCGGTATGCAAATTGGAGTGGGTCTAGGGTTTCTGGGATAATGGTGTTGATGTGAGCCATGACCAGCCTTTCAAAGCACCTCATGGCTCCAGACGTGAGTGCAACAGGTTGGTAGTCATTTAGGCAGGTTACCTTAGTATTATTGGACACAGGCACTATGTGGTCTGCTTGAAACATGTTGTTATTACAGACTCAGACAGGGAGAGGTTGAAAATGTCAGTGAAGACACTTGCCAGTTGGTCAGCGCATGTACACATCCTGGTAATCCGCCTGGCCCTGTGGCCTTGTGAATGTTGACCTGTTTAAAGGTCTTACTCACATTGGCTGTGCAGAGCATGAACACACAGTCGTCCGGAACAGCTGGCGCTCTCATGCATGTTCCAGTGTTACTTGCCTTGAAGCGAGCATAGAAGTAATTTAGTTCATCTGGTAGGTTCGTGTCTCTGTGCAGCTCTCGGCTGTGCTTCCCTTTGTAGTCTGTAATAGTTTGCAAGCCCTGCCACATCCGAAAAGCATCGGAGCCGGTTTGTCGGAGGGCATAGAGGGAGTTCTTATAAGCTTCCAGAGAGGAGGGGGGAGGAATGGGAGAGAGTTGCCGCTCTAGCAGCAACAACAACTTCATTCATAATGTTAAGTAGCTGCCTACCTTTTGTCTCTTGGTCGTTGTAGCCTATCCTTCTTAAATTAATTATGTCAGTTTAATTTGATCTTCTATTGATTAGATACAGTTTATCCTAACTTTTGCTCAACGTGAAGGTTCTATGACTGTGGCCTATTGCCTCTTTGATGACTTACGATTGGCCAACAACAAGCTACACGTGCAATGCTCCACTCTCGTGAGAAGCACAAGCAGCACTCTCTACTGCAGCAGTCACGTTTCGGATCTGTACAAGCCCACTTGGACAAGAAAGTTAAAAATACACATATCCGAGACCTCTGACAATTTTTTCAGAGCTGACCCCGTCCCGTGACAGTATTTAGAATTCTTGATCCGGAACCGCTCGGATCCCGGATCGGGTCCCGGAACAGGTCTTGGGTTCCGGAACAGGTCTTGGGTATTTTGGTACAGGTGGATCCGTGAAGACCTCTAGTTAGAGGTTCCAAACCCGTTTCATGGATTCTATTTCCATGGTGTCACCAACCGCTAGGACAAGACTTCTGCTGCTGTGACCTCAGCAGCTCCTCTCTCCATTCTGAGCACAAATACAAATAACTCATATGGAGAGAGCCCATGGAAAATGGCCGCCAGTTTAATAACCTTTTGTCAATAGGGGGAGCTGTTAGCACTTTTTTTTTTTGACATTGCCAAATTAAACTGCCTAGTACTCAATTCTTGCTCGTACAATATGCATATTATTGTTATTATTGGATAGAAAACACTCTYTAGTTTCTATAACCGTTGGAATTATGTCTCTGAGTGGAACAGAACTCRTTCTACAGAACTTTTCCTGACAGGGAGTGAGATTTCAGAAATCTTGGCCTCTGGTCCCAGGTCAGTTTTAATGTCCCTGTGAATGCTATGAGGATACAAACACTGCCTTACGCCTTCCTCTAGATGTCAGTAAGTGGTGAACCATTTGAATGGAGTCGATTGCGCAATCAGGCCTGTATAAAACACCAAAGACCGGAAGGAGCTTCTTTCGGACCCTGCGCTCGACGCACGATGGACGTCGGACTGGCCTCTTTCCAAGCCTTGGTTTAGCCAGTAATATATCGCCGGTCATGTTTTTACTCGTTATATTAGGTGTTAAAAACATCATAAGGTAGTTAATTTAAACCGTTTATAGCAATTTATATCCGTTTAGTGCGATTTTGAGGCATTTAATTTGTGACGTCCTTCCATGAGCTGTGGCACTTTCCTGTACATACCGAACGTTAGTGGCCATTTCGACGGGACAAGAGGACATCTTTCGACCAAAAGACGATTAGACCGGAGAAAGATACATTGCCCAAGATTCTTGATGGAAGAACAGCTCATAGTAAGAACTATTATGATGATAAATCGCTGTTCTGTTGAAAAATGTTAAACGCATGTATCGCCATTTTGTTTTGTGTAGCTTCGCTTTGGCGGACCCGGTATTGCACAGTAAGGATAATTTTAGGAAATGTAATCAGCGATTGCATTAAGAACTAATTTGTCTTTCGATTCCTGTCAACCCTGTATTTTTATAGTCAAGTTTATGATTAGTTATCGATTAGACTAGATCACTCTCAAAGATGGCGCCCGACATTTTCAGGCCAGTTTTGCTACTAATTCTCATTGTATAACCACGGTTTTCTGTGGCTAAATATGCACATTTTCGAACAAACTCTATATGTATGTTGTTAATATGATGTTACAGGAGTGTCATCGGAAGAATTCTGAGAAGGTTAGTGAAAAAATTAATATATTTTGGTGATGATAACGTTATCGCTCCCGTTGCCTTGAATTCATGCTGGGGTAACGTTTGCACATGTGGTATGCTAATATAACGATTTATTGTGTTTTCGCTGTAAAACGCTTAGAAAATCTGAAATATTGTCTGAATTCACAAGATCTGTGTCTTTCCATTGCTATGCTTTGTCTATTTTTATGAAATGTTTTATGATGAGTAATTAAGTAATACACGTTGCTCTCTGTAGTAATTCTAGTCGCTTTGGGGAGATTTGTGATGGTGGCTGCAATGGCAAACTATGATTTATACCTGAAATATGCACATTTTTCTAACAAAACATATGCTATACAATAAATATGTTATCAGACTGTCATCTGATGAGGTTTTTTCTTGGTTAGTGGCTATTTATTTCTTTATTTGGTCGAATTGGTGATAGCTAGTGATGGAGTGGAAAAATAGTGGAGTAAAAAAAATTGTGTCTTTTGCTAACGTGGTTAGCTAATAGATTTACATATTGTGTCTTCCCTGTAAAACATTTTAAAAATCAGAAATGGTGGCTAGATTCACAAGAAGTGTATCTTTCATCTGGTGTCTTGGACTTGTGATTTAATGATATTTAGATGCTACAATTTACTTGTGACGCTATGCTAGGTTATGCTAGTCAGCTTTTTTACTGTGGGGGGTGCTCCTGGATCCGGGATGAGTACCAACTAGACATGAGCTGATTCAGTACCTTTGCCTTCGGTGTCAAGTTGACATCTTTTTTTGTCATTTTTACTTCCACATTTTGACTTCCAAATTCCGAATGCAGTTGTACCTTAACACCACCGTACGTAGGATAAGAGCGTCTGTTAAGTGATTAAACATGTAAAATGAACAATCCTTACATGGAACGTAAAGGAATTAAATACTGTTCAAAAAGGTCTGTTGTAAGAAAGGAATCATGAACGATGAATGTCGTTTCACAGATTAATAACTAGCTGGCATATTTTAAGATAAATTACATCATTTAATATCCATTTAGGTGACGCATGTATTATCATTACCGATTAATTATTAACATTGCAATATTAAAAATTCATGTCTAGTAATACAACAAAAACACTTAAGAGTTCTGACAGAGAGGGATAGAGAGGCTGTGGGTAGCTAGGCTAGCACTGTAGGGTTCAATACGACTCCAATGCAATTACCAGAGCAATCTACCAATGTCGACAACAGTCGACAAGAGGACCTTTTTATGAAATACGACATCTGAAATACGTTGAGACACTTGTCTTGTCTTGAAAACCCTTTTTAAACAGCAGAAGATTGTGGGGAGATTGTTATTAAAGCGTGACCCATTTGAATCTTTGTCACACGGTAGTCAGGTGACACTTTCAGAGCCTGGCTGAAAACGTTAGTATTCTAGAATTGAGCTTGTAGTATTCATTTTCATTTCCTTGAATTTAGTTAAGTGGATTTCTATTTGAACCTTACTGTGGGCAGGTTGCCACTATTTGCTACCAAGTTCTTTGGCTCTGCATTGATTTAACCCATCTAGAGGAACGTCAGAGCAATACAAATAAAAGTGGATTAATTGGTTGTTATATAATTTAGCATGTCTCTAAGAGTAAGTACCAGAGAAATGCTGAATTACTCTACCTCATCAAGGAAGCACGTTTTCGGTGTTTCCCCAAAATCCGGTCCCTGAGTTTGATTGAATAGGAATGAGAGAGTTTTGCTGCAGGCCTTCAGTGGACAATCTGCAGGCGTTGACACAGAGAGCTTCCCCATTACTGGCTTGCAATTGTTAGCGGAATTGGTGAGGAAGGGGGTTTTATTAGTCATTGACGTTGGAATTGAATCAGTGCCTGAATACACAGCACCCTGTTTCTACCTTCACAAAAACACACACACACACACCCGACCAGTCGCGACCCGACGGCTTTTTAGAAAAGCCAGGCTGATAAAGGTCAGCTGCTCTGCGACCGTTTCATTAGCTACTCAAACCATTTCGCCTGTTTCATTTAAATAAATGGAAACCTCATTATATGAGGCACCCTGGGTTTGTTCCTCTAGCACTTTTGGATTGTCATTCATATGCAAATGTCTCATCAGGAAATGCATTTAACAGTGCCTAAACCCAGAATGCAGCGGTGGTGACAATATTTATCTTTTTTCTGTGCACTGTATTTTCTTTTTTCTCTCTCTTCCTTTGCTCTCGGTCTCACTCTGCCTCTTCTCTCTCTTCTTCTTGCTGTCTCTCTCTCTTTCCTTGCTGGTCTCTCTCTCTCTTTTCCTTGCTGCCCTGTCTGTTCTCTCTCTTCTCTGATGCCTTGTCTCTCTCTTTCCCTGCTGTCTCCCTCTTTCCTTGCTGTCTCTCTCTTTCCTTGCTCTCTCTCTCTCTCTTTCCTTGCTGTCTCTCTCTTTCCTTGCTGCCTGTCTGTCGCTCTCTTTCCCTGCTGTCTATCTCTCTCTTTCCTTGCTGTCTGTCTCTCTCTCTTCCTTGCTGTCCCTCTCTCTCTTGCTGTCTCTCTTGCTGTCTACCCCCTTTCATGCTGTCTCTCTCTCTTGCTGTCTGTCTCTCTTTCCTTGCTCTCTCAATTCAGTTATCTCTTTCCTTGCTGTCTGTGTCTCTCTTTCCTTGCTGTCTGTCTCTCTCTTCCTTGCTGCTATCTGCTCTCTTTCCTTGCTCTCTCCATTCAGTTATCTCTTTCCTTGCTGTCTGTCTGTCTCTATCTTTCCTTGCTGTCTCTCTCTCTCTTTGCTGTCTATCTCTCTCTTTCATTGCTGTCTGTCTCTCTCTTTCCTTGCTGTCTGTCTGTCTCTCTCTTTCCTTGCTGTCTCTTCTCTCTCCTGCTGCTCTCCTCTCTCTTTCCTTGATGTCTGTCTGTCTGTCTCTTTTTTTGCTGTCTGTCACCTACATAGGTTTTTTTGTGATTTGTTGCTGAGACAGACAAACGAGAAAACAAAATCATGTCTCTGAAGTTCTGGCTCTGCAGATCAGTTTGTAGGTGACTTTATCAGTGGGTATGAAGTTCTGGCTCTGCAGTTCAGTTTGTAGGTGACTTTATCAGTGGGTATGAAGTTCAATCAATCAATTTTATTTTATAATAGCCCTTCGTACATCAGCTAATATCTCGAAGTGCTGACTCCAGACCACCCCCTAGCCCTACCGAAATTACGGCTCAAACAGCTAGTAATGCAGGGTGTACGAAGCACGGCATGGCTAGGAAACAAACTTCCTAGAAAGGCCAACCTCGATAGGGAAACCTATGAGAGGGAACTTTTACCTGCCCGGAGGGTGCTTCAAGGCCTTATGAAGGGTGGCCAGTCCTCTTTCGTGGCTCGTGCCGGGTGGAAATTGATTATTACGAGGCAACTCATTGCAAGTATGTTCCTCAAAAATGTTCCCATAAGTGACACGCGGATGCGCTCAAATATTTATCACTGACAATTTTTCAGTTTGGCTTTTCATAGCGATCATCCCAAGAGTTAGAAAAACAACCAAGGCTCTGGTGACAGGTGCGGTTCCATAACGCAGGCCAGAACAGCTGAAATGGAGATAGGCAGCAGGCAGGCGGACTTGGGACAGTCAAGAGAGTCAAGCCACGCGCGGTCGCTTCGCAGTCCCGCGACCGCAATGGTCCCTAGCTGGCCCAGTCCTCCGAGAGACAAGATAAGAGCGAAGGAGAAAATTTCGAGAGAGCCAAGCATTTTCCAAATTTTCCATAAATGACCAGCCATGGTCAAATAATAATCAGGATAGTAAATCTCAGCTTGGCTTCTTCATACGCCCGATCCATTTAGAGCTCTGAACAACAGCAGGTCTGGACAGGACTACAGGGCGGCTTCCATAACCGAGGCCGAACGTTGAAACTGGGAAGTAGCATGCAAAGGCCAGGCGGACTGGGGACAGGCAGGAGTCACCACGGCGTAGTTCCGCCGTAATCGTCCTACGGGCTCAGGTCCTCCCGACAGAAACGAAAGAGAGAAGGAGCGAAAATTAGAGCAGAGGCCCAGATTTTCCCAATGTTCCATAGAATGACAGCATGGTCAAATAATGGATATCAGGAAATAAATCCAGTTGGCTTTTTTCATAGCTCGGAGTCATAAGAGTTGAACAACAGCAGGTCTGGGACACTGGTGGGGTTCCGTAACCACAGGCAGAAACGTTGAACCTGGAATAGCAGTCAAGGCAGGGCGCGAACTGGGGACTAGCAAAAGGTGTCATCATGCCCGGTAGTCCTGACCGTATGGTCTCCTCGGGCTCCAGGTTCTCAGAGAGCAAACGAGGAGAACGAGAGAATTAAGCGAGAGCATACTTAACATTCACACAGGAACACAATGGAGATAGAGACAGGAGAAGTACTCCAGGTTAACCAACTGACCCTAAGCCCCCCGACAACTAATCTAAGCTGAGCATTAGCAGGTAAATATCTAGGTATGGCTGAGACAGGAGCCGGTCACGAGACACTGTGGCCCCCATCCGATAGAACACTCCCCGGGAATAGGGCAACATAGGAATGGATATAACCCCATCCACACTTTGCAAATGCACAGCCGCCCGCACCACAGAGGGAAAGTCCTCACCACCAACTCTCCCAACAAATCACCGAGCACATAAGGCCCGACGTATAGCCCACAAAGGTCTCTCACCAAGCTTCTGGTCTTGCCAGTTTAGTTTGTCAGGTGAATATATCAGTGGGTATGACGCTTCTGGCTCTCGCAGTTCAGTTTGTAGGTGACTTTATCAGTGGTATGTAAGTTCTGGCCTGCAGATCCATTTGTAGGTGACTTTATGCAGTGGGTAATGAAGTTTCTGGCTCTGCTTTGTCCTCAGTCTCGTAGGTGACTTTATCAGTATGTGGTCATAGTGAAGTTCTGGTTCTCGCTGATTCAGTTTTGTTTGTCGCGTACTTTCAGTGGGCTTGATCGAAGTTTTCTGGCTCTGCAGATCCAGTTCTGGGTAGGCAGACTTTATCTCAGTAGCGGTATGACACGTTCTGGCTCTGCAGATCAATTTGTATGGAGACTTTAGTCAAGTGAGGTGTATGAAGTTCCTTGGCTCTGCCAGATCAAATTCAGTAGGGAGAAACTCTTATCAGTGGAGGTATGAAGTTCTGGCTCTGCACGATCACATTTGTAGGAGACTTTATCAGTGGGTATGATAAAAGTCGTCCCTGCCGCTCTGCAGATTCAGTTTGTAGGTTGTACTTTTATCACCGCTTGTGTAAAGTAGGTCTCTCTTATTTGAGTGTATAATGCAGTGGGACCGGGTGGTCCTGTGCTTCATTATTGCGTATAACACATATTCTGTCTCAAGATACTGTGGTTTTGACAAATGATCATGTGGAATGAGTCGAAATATCCTAGTTGACTGAGTATAACGTCCCGCACTCCTGGCTAAGGCAGTCATATTTCTAGCACTCTATCTGTCGTGTTCCTTATTGTATAATTCAGCGCCCCTAGAGAGAGGAAAACATCAGGGAGCAGAGGAGAGAAAGAAGAGAGAGAGACTAGAGACGAGCAGGGACGGGACGAGGGGACGACGGAGTGACGAGCGTGAAGGCGGGCTACTAGAGAGGAGAGAGCATGAGAGTTAGTATGAGCTATTGAGATGGAGAGAGTATGGCACGAGAGAGCAGGAGAGTAGGAGAGAGATTTGACGATGATGATGATGTTATCCCACGAGAGAGTAGACTCTGTATTCTTCCCGCATCGCTAGAGAGAGAGCGAGAGAACTGAGGGAGGGGGCACATAGAGATGAGAGAGGAGGCAACAGGAGAGAGAGAGAGAGTAGAGAGACTGATCGAGAGAAATGGTAGAAAGGTGAGAGGGGGCATGAGGCCGGAGTTAGAGTACTGATGCTGTCGAAGTGCAGAGAATGTGTGATGAGAGTTAGAGAGAGAGACGCAGACGACGAGACGAGACGTTTGAGGACGACCGGAGTGATTAGATGCCTCTAGAAGTTGACGAGAGAGGTAGAGACGACTGACGAGAAGAGAAGAACCCTTGAGGATGCGGATGTTGCTGCGGCTAGGCCCATACCGCAGCACGCATGATATTGTTGACACTGTGGTCTCGCTTCGTGTTAGGTCTCCACTCCACGTATGAGGAGAGGCATTCGATGAGTGCATGAGCAAAACATGAAAGTGTGATGTGTCGGGCCACCACGCAGAGATTGAGCGAGATTTTGAGATCCCCATGCTTTGGTTTCATTCGCCCCGTGTTTCTTTTCGAGCATGTTTGCATGCGGAGAGAAGGAGAGAGGAGTGACGCAGAGAAGAGAGAGAGTACGCACGACTGATGAGAGAGCAGAGCGGAGAGAGAGAGAGAGAGAGGAAGAGACGAGAGAGGAGAGAGAGAGCGAAATGAGAACGACAGCGGAAGGGGGCACATGAGAGAGAGAGTGGAGGCAACAAGAGATGAGAGATGAAGAGAGAGGTAGAGAAAGAAACGGGAGGGGGCACAGAGAAGAAGCGAGAGAGAGAGAGAAAGGCAGGGGCAGAGAGAGAGAGAGAGAGAGAGAGCAGAGAGAGGGTAGAGCGAGAGAGAGAGAAGAGAGAGAGAGAGAGAGAGAAGAGCAGACGAGAGAGAGAGAGCGAAAGAGAGAGAGCAGAGCGAGACGAAGAGCGAGAGAGACACGAGGGAGGAGCGGCTTCCCCTTCCACCAGGTAGAGTAGAGCAGAGGAGGCACAAGAGAGCAGAGCAGAGAGAGAGAAGAGACATAAGGGAGGGGGAGGCACGAGAGAGAGAGAGCGAGAGAGTAGAGAGGCGAGAGAGAGCGAGAGAGAGCGAGAGAGAGCGGGAGAGAGCGAGTGAGAGAGAGAGAGAGAGAGCGAGAGAGAGAGAGGTGCGAAGAGAGGAGGAGAAAAAGAGAACGAGGGAGGGGGCACAATATGAGAGAGAGAGGAGGGCCACAGAGACGAAGAGAGGGAGCGAGAAGCAAGAGCAAAGGGAGGGGGCACAGAGAGAGAGAGAGAGAGAGAAAGAGAAAGGGAGGGGGCACACAGAGAGAGAGAGAGAGAGAGAGAGAGGGGGCACAGAGAAAGAGAAAGACAGGAAGATAGTTACCTCTGAAGAAAAAAGTTTGTGAACCTGCTAAAATGGAACATATTTCAATCACTTATTTTTTTATGTTTTTTGTTCCTCCTGTTTTTCTATCTCTCTGGCAACGGGGAGGGCAGAGCTGTCCGACGGAGGCCACATCTCCACTCCTTACAAGTTTTCAGCCATTAGATTTAATCTGCTCTATAATAAAGAAGTCTTTCTCCGCCCTGCCTCCAGATAAAGACTGTCTCAGGGTCTGTGGCCTCATTAACTCTGACCATGACCCAATGGTTCTCTTCTCTTTCTTCCCTGCCGTTAGTCGGCCATCATTTTTTGAACCGCCGATGTTGACTCAATCTTGTAGTTGATTCTCAACCAGGTTTTGTGTCTGATTTCCAATGATGCACATACTTATCAACATCCCTACTTTCGCTCTTTCTAGTTCTCCCTCGTTCTGTTTTAACCTTCAATCCCTTCTGACTGTGCTCAAGCTGTGGTTGAAGTCGAGAGAGAGGGTAACGGTAGAGGGTAACGGTAGAGGGTAACGGTAGAGTAGGTGTAGCAATTTTAGCAGGAGTTGTTTGCACAGCCCTGTCTTGGGGCCTTTTGTTTGGGAATGAGATCACAGTGGCCAATCAAGAAGTTTATCCGTGCAAATAATGGTATTGTGGGTAGTGAGAGGTCACCAAGAATATGTACTGTACCAACACAGCAGACATTGAATCCAAAATGGATCACAGAGGCAACCACAGTGCTTTAAATTATATGAGAGAACAATATGATTAAATAGATGGTACACACGTTAAAATGACAGGTATATTTTTTAGATGTATTGATGCAATGCTCTCTACCAAAAGTTTGACATACAGTATGAGCTGCATGGGGATAGCTTCAGTAGCCTTCCAGTATTTTCCAGCCCCAAGAGAATTGATCCCTCTACCCCTGATTGATCAATTCAGAGTGACAGCTCTGGCCCAAGAAAGATCCATCTCCTTCATGTCTTTAATGGGCCACTTTCTCTAATCTACGACTCAATTTCCTGTCATTTGTGGCTAATTTAAAGGGCGATAAGGCCATCTCCGGCTGCATTAATTTCACGCTGGCCCATAGCTCCTCAATGTCGAGCACACAGAATAACATTGTCTATCGATAGGCTGTCTTCTCCTCTGATCCACTATTGGACAAAGGGAATCTTTTAATTAGTGTTCCGTGTTCTGTCCAGGATTTTTATTGCGTCTATCTGTTTTGTACAGTTTGTGGTCCAGAAAAGACTTAATCAGTTAAGGCTGGCATGCTTTTACTTATTTTATCTCTTTCTCTACTTCCATCTCTGTGTAGACTACTGCCATTTGGTCAGAGCAGCTATTCCTTGCTAAGCAGTAACCATGGAAATAGTTTACGTAAGGCATTATTATATAGGATAAAGGGGTAATTTGTGTTATTTGCTTGAATCAATCATGTACAGGCAGTTATAAAGCACTCGCCGCTTCTGCCTTCCGAGTGTTAAGACCGAGGTGCGTTTGGAATTGATGGGCTCTGCTGTACTGTAATTACACATATTGACACACTTGTGGTCGGGGAATTACATAGGTTATTCAAGTTTAAAGTTGTATTAGTCGTGTGGACGGGATACACAGGGTACACATCGTCCAATGAAATGCTTACTGGCAGGTTCTTTCTGGACAATGGAACAATGATAACGAATAATAAAGGATAAGAATGTGAACATAAAGTAAATGGTTCAGTAGAATAGAATAAACCTTTTAGCATCAGTATAATACAGGAAGGCACAATTTNTATAGTACAATATTTACATATGTTTTGGGGATGGGGTAGTGTATAAACTGAGCAGTATAGTAACAGTCTGGTAGCAGCAGTTGTGATGTGTGTGTAGCATGAATGTACTGTATATGTGTGTGTAGCATGAATGTACTGTATGTGTGTGTGTAGCATTAATGCATACAGCATCTTCACAAAGTATCCAGACCCCTTAAACTTATTCCCCATTTTGGTTGTGTTACAGCCTGAATTCAATATGGATTAAATAGATGTTTTTCTCTCACCCATCTACACACAATACCCCGTAATGACTTGTTTTTCTCTCACCCATCTACACACAATACCCCGTAATGACAAAGATAAAACATTATTTTATACATGTATGCACATTTATAAAAAATTAAATACAGAAATATCTCATTTCCATAAGATTCCACACCCCTGAGTCAATACATGTTAGAATCACATTTGGCAGTGATTACAGCTGTGAGTATTTCTGCTGAAAGGTGAATTCATCTCCCAGTGTCTGGTGGAAAGCAGACTGAACCAGGTTTTCCTCTCGGATTTTGCCTGTGTTTAGCTCTATTCCGTGTATTTATTATCCTGAAAAACTCCACAGTCCTTAACAATTACAAGCATACCCATAACATGATGCGACCACCACTATGCTTGAAAATATGAATTGTTTTGCCATATTTTTTGCAGTATTACTTTAGTGCCTTGTTGCAAACAGGATGCATGTTTTGGATTATCTTTTTTCTGTACAGGCTTCCTTCTTTTTACTCTGTCATTTAGTTTAGTATTGTGGAGTAACTACTATGTTGATCCATCCTCAGTTTTCTCCTATCACAGCCATTCAACTCTGTAACTGTGTGACTTATGTGACTTGTTAAGTCAATATTTACTCTTCAACTTATTTAGGCTTGGCATAACAAAGGGGTTAAATAGTTATAAACTAATTACATTTCAGCTCTGAATTTTTTTTCATTTGTAAAAAATCTTGAAGAAACTTAATTCCACTTTGACATTATGGGGTATTGTGTGTTTAGGCCAGCGACAAATATCTCAATTTAATCCATTTTAAATTCTGGTTGTAACACAACAACATGTGGAAAAATTCAAAAGGTGAGATCTACCATTCTGAAGCCCTGATGTGTGTGTCGTGTGGGACTGTGTGTGTGTGTGTGTGTGTGTGTGTGTCTGAGTGAGTGATTGAGTGAGTGCATGTGTGCTAAGGTGCAGAGAGTCAGTGCAGGTGGTCAGTCCAGTTCAAGTGTTCAGCAGTCTGATGGGTTGTAGATATAAACTGTCTCTGAGCCTGTTGGTATCAGACTTCATGCTCCGGTACTGTCTTCCCAACGCTAAGGGAGAGAACAGCTCGTGGCTGGGGTGTATGGGGTCCTTGATGATGCTTCCTCAGGCACTGTTTTGAGTAGATGTCCTGGATGGGTGGGAACACGGTCCCAGTGATGTACTGGATGACACATTTCAACAGCCGACTTTGGAAGTAGAGACGTTTTTGCGCCCTCTTGACAAGAGTGGCAGTGTTGTTGGTCCATGTCAAAGTCCTCTATGATGGTGGATGCCGATGAACTTAAAACTGCTGACTCTCCCTAACGCAGTCCAGTTGATGTGGATCGGGGGCATGTTCCCTCCTCTGCTTCCTGAAGTCAACAATCAACGTTTTTCTGATGTTGAAGGCGAGGTTGTTGTCGATGCCAATGCACAATGCCAATTCACTTACCTCCTTCCTATAGGCTGACTCGTTGTTGTTGGTTATCAGGTCCTACAACCATGGTGTTGGTCAGAAAGTTCTCCTGCTAACTATGACAAGACAGAAAGACTGACCGACAGATATTATCGTGGTGAAGATATGACCTGTTGATGAGCATAACTGGAATGACTGGAAGCCTAATGCTGTTATTTGTCATAAAAAGCCCTCGAAGTTAAAACAAACAGTCAGGCCTGTTTGCCAAAAAGAGCAAATTGCAGTGAATTGCTGAAAATTATGCAAATTGCTATGAAAAAGCTAAGCGCAAACTCCCTTGGCATTACATCAAGGCTTTTTCTAAATAAAATGGATGAATGTGGCATTTCCTGAGATAAGCTAGTCAACTGCAGTGGTCACGACTGCTTTACATTTACTGTACATAATATAGGAGCAGCAGGTAGTCTAGAGGTTAAGATCGTTGGGCCAGTAATCACAAGGTTGCTGGTTCGAATTCCCGAGCCCCGACCAGGTGAAAGCAATCTGCTGATGTGCCCTAGAGCAAGGCACTTGCTAAATTTAGTAAAATCATTCATGATGATCTACAAGGCTCAGTCCACTGTTCAAATGGTCAGATCCATCAAAAGAGCCTGACTTGTTTTGCATCATAACTAATAATGGTGTTAAGACAAATGACATATCATTAGCCATACATACTGTATATGAAATGTGATGAAATCATAAATGTTTTTTTTTACCATCAGAATAACTTTAGGCTGGGATTTTAGTGGACAGAGAGCTTAGCTAGTTGACAGTTTGTTCCATAAGCCTATATACAGCTGAAGTCGGAGGTTTACATACACTTATGTTGGAGACATTAAAACTCATTTTTCAACCACTCCACAAATTTCTTGTTAACAAACTATAGTTTTCGCAAGTCGGTTAGGACATCTACTTTGTGCATGACACAAGTAATATTTCCAACAATTGTTTACAGACAGATTATTTCACTCATAATTCACTGTATCACAATTCCAGTGGGCAAGAAGTTTACATACACTAAGTTGAATGTGCCTTTAAACAGCTTGAGCAAATGATGTCATGGCTTTAAAAGCTTCTGATAGGCTAATTGACATAATTTGAGTCAATTGGAGGTGTACCTGTGGATGTATTTCAAGGCCTCCTTTTACACTCAGTGCCTCTTTGCATGACATCATGGGAAAATCAAAAGAAATCAGCCAAGACCTCAGAAAAAATAAGTTGTAGACCACAAGTCTGGTTCATCCTTGGGAGCAATTTCCAAATGCCTGAAGGTACCACGTTCATCTATACAAACAATAGTACGCAAGTATAAACACCATGGGACCACGCAGCCGTCATACTGCTCAGGAAGGAGACGCGTTCTGTCTCCTAGAGATGAACGTACTTTGGTGCGAAAAGTGCAAATCCATCCCAGAACAACAGCAAAGGACCTTGTGAAGATGCTGGAGGAAACAGGTACAAAAGTATATATATCCACAGTAAAACGAGTCCTATATAGACATAACCTGAAAGGCCTCTCAGCAAGGAAGAAGCCACTGCTCCAAAACCGCCATGAAAATTCCAGACTACGATTTGCAACTGCACATGAAGCCAAAGATCGTACTTTTTGGAGAAATGTCCTCTGGTCTGATGAAACAAAAATAGAACTGTTTGGCCATAATGACCATCGTTATGTTTGGAGGAAAAAAGGGGAGGCTTGCAAGCCTAAGAACACCATGCCAACCGTGAAGCACAGGGGTGTCAGTATCATGTTGTGGGGGTGCTTTTCTGCAGGAGGGGCTGGTGCTCTTTACAAAATAGATGTCATCATGAGGACGGAAAATGATGTGGATATATTGAAGCAACATCTGAAGACATCGGTCAGGAAGTTAAAGCTTGGTCGGAAATGGGTCTTCCAAATGAACAATGACCCCAAGCATAATTCCAAAGTTGCGGCAAAATGGCTCAAGGACAACAAAGTCAAGGTATTGGAGTGGCCATCACAAAGCTGTGACCTCAATCGCATAGACAATTTGTGGGCAGAACTGAAAAAGCGTGTGCGAGTAAGGAGGCCTACAAACCTGACAAAGTTACACCAGCTCTGTCAGGAGGAATGGGCCAAAATTCACCCAACTTATTGTGGGAAGCTTGTTGAAGGCTACACAAAACGTTTGACCCAAGTTAAACCATTTAAAGGCAATGCTACCAAATACTAATTGAGTGCATGTAAACTTCTGACCCACTGGGAATGTGATGAAAGATATTAAAGCTGAAATAAATAATTCTCTATACTATTATTCTGACATTTCACATTCTTAAAATAAAGTGGTGATCCTACCTGACCTAAAACAGGTAATGTTTTGCTAGGATTAAATGTCAGGAATTGTGAAAAACTGAGTTAAATGTATTTGGCTAAGGTGTATGTAAACTTCTGACTTCACCTGTACATTTTTTTTTTTACCTTTATTTAAATAGGCAAGTCATTTAAGGACAAATTCTTATTTTCAATAACGGCCTAGGAACAGTGTGCTTACTGCCTTTTTCAGGGGCGGAATGACAGATTTTTTCCTTGTCAGCACAGGGATTCGATCTTGCAACCTTTCGGTTACAATTCCAACGCTCTAACCACTAGGCTACCTGTCGCCCCATCATGATCTTTAGAGTGTTCTTCTGAGAGCTTGTAAACCAGATTTCAAAATGACATTTTTAGTATCTTAATGTACTTTTCTGTGTTCTAGCATCATGGATAGCAGATGAGATAGGGAGGGAGGGAGGGAGGGAAGGGAGGGAGGTGAGGAGGGAGAGCCGAGGGAGGGAGAGAGAGATATATCAGAGAAGAGAGAGAAGAGTAGCGAGAAGAGAGGGAGAGAAGAGAGGAGAGAAGAAAGAGCGAGATGAAGAGAGAGAGGAGAGAGAGAAGAGGAAGATAAAGAGAAAGAGAGAGAGAGAGGGAGACAGAAAGAGAGAGAGAAAAGAGAGAGATTGAGAGAGAGAGATAAAGAAAAGGGAGAGAGAGAGAGAGAGAGAGAAAGAGAGATAGTGAGCAGAAGAGAGAGGAGAAGAGAGGGAAAGAGAGAGAGGAAGGAGAGAGGACTATACGAGGAAAGAAAAAGAGAAGAAAGAGAGAGAAAGATGCGAGGAGAGAGAGATGAGAGAATGAGAGAGAAGAGAAAAGAAGAGAGAGAGAGAGGCAATAGAAGAAAGAGAGAGAGGGAGAGAGAGGAATGGGAGAGGGAGAAAGAGAGAGGGAGAGAATGGGAGAGGGGGAAAGAGAGAGAGAGAGAGAGAGGGAGAGGGAGAAAGAGAGAGGGACGAGAATGGGAGAGGGAGTGAGAGAGAGAAAGAGGGAATGAAGAAGAGAACGTGGGTTTTTTCCCCTACCCTAGTAGATACTGGAAACACATGTTTTGATTGAAGATCCCTTTGTACCAAGTAACCAATTAGAGAAGACAGAAATAACACAGAAACTGCAGTGCACCAAATAGTTTGGAAGAATGGGTGGTCACTCTCACATGCAAATAGTTCTTTCCACTTCAATTAGAAGGATTTATTTTCTAGTGCTTTATCAGAATCCTCTGACCCGGGAAATGACTGGCTTTGTCCCCTTGAGGTCCCGGTCTGAAGGTGAGGACAGCCAGAGCGACCAGGCTCTGATTTTACAGGTCAGATAGCTTCTCCACTCTCTCACAGCTGTGGTGTGTGTGTGTGTGTGTGTGTGTGTGTGTGTGTGTGTGTGTGTTGTGTGTGTGTGTGTGTGTGTGTGTGTGTGTGTGTGTGTGTGTGTGTGTGTGTGTGTGTGTGTGTGTGTTGTGTGTGGTGCATTGGTCTTTGCCATGTTTCACCTCTAACTGGACTGTTCCCTCGAAATCCCAAATAAGGCAATGTTCTAGCATTGTCATAACAGTCCTTTCTGATCTTACTTTCATGAGGCTGGTCCCACCTTTCATGAGGGCTGGTCCCACCTTTCATGAGGGCTGGTCCCACCATTCATGAGGACTGGTCCACCTTTCATGAGAGGTGGTCCCACCTTTCATGAGGACTGGTCCACCTTTCATGAGGGCTGGTCCCACCATTCATGAGGCTGGTCCACCTTTCATGAGGCGGTCCCACCTTTCATGAGGGCTGGTTCCCACCTTATATGAAGGGCTGGTCCACCTTCATAGAGGGTTGGTCCCACCTTCATATAAAGGGCTGGTCCCATCTTCATGAGGACTGGTCCACCTTTCCATGAGGCTGGTCCCACCTTATATAAGGGCTGGTCCATCTTTCATGAGGACTGGTCCCACCTTTCATGAGAACTGGTCCCACCTTTCATGAGGGCTGGTCCCACTTTTTCATGAGGGCTGGTCCCACCTTTCATGAGGGCTGGTCCCAACCTTCATGAGGGCTGGTCCCAGCCATGAGGCTGGTTCTACCATTCATAATGGCAAGTCCAACCTAATGATGTGACTCCAGCTGGCGTTAGCTACAAAATAATTAGTGTCTGTCTGTCAATATGTGGTTAAGCCGCAGAATCCATTAGTGCCTTGGGGCCTGCCAGGCAAAAATGCTGTCTCTTATAAGTTCTGTTTAAGCCCCTCTCAAACAGAGTATTTACTTTCCTCCGTCTCTAACTCCAATGGACCCAAATTTAGGGATCGTATACGCTATTCTACTAATGTCCATTTTGGGGGATATCCGGATAGTCAAAATTCCTCTTAAGGCCCCCAAAAGGCTAGGGCTGGCTCTGACTGCATGTGGGTGGGTATGATGAGAGTACATATATGGGTAAAGATGTGTGGGTATAGATGAGGGTATAAATGAGGGTTTAGACTGAGGGTTTAGATGAGGGTATAGATAGGGGTTTTAGATGAGGGTATAGATGAGGGTATAAGATTGTGGGTATAGATGTGGGTATAGATGTGGGTTTAAGATTGAGGGTTATATAGGGTATAGATGTGGGTAATAGATGAGGGTTTAGATGAGGGTTTAGATGAGGGTAATAGATGAGGGTTTAGATGGAGGGTATAGCTGAGGGTTATAGCTGAGGGTATAGATGAGGGTATAGATGAGGGTCATCAGATGAGGGTATAGATGAAGGGTTAGATGGAGGGGTTTAGATGAAGGTATAGATAGGGTTTAGATGAGGGGTAATAGATGTGGGTATAGATGTGGGTATAGATGAGGGTTTAGAATGTGGGTAATAGATGTGGGTATAGTATGTGGGTACAGATGTGGGTTTAGATTGGTTGATATTGATGTGGGTACAGATGTGGGTATGTGGGACCCGCAGAGCACTGCATCTCATGATGATGTGTGATTTTTTTGGGCCACTACCTCCCATCAAGTTGCCCAAACCCCGACCTGAGATGTCACAGTATCGAATAGTTTCAATCGAAAGGCTTTTAATCTGATATTGGCAAATTGTTTTACAATGCAGAGTTAGTACGAGGGGGCAGAGCTGTTTTGTCTGCGGAGGATTACAGTATGGTCTTTTATTTCTATGAGAGTGTGTATACACACGTACAACACCAACCCCTCTCACACACACACACACGACGCAACGCCGCACGCACGGCACGCACGCACGCACGCAACGCACGCACGCACGCACACACACACACACACACACACACACACACACACACACACACACACACACACACACACACAAACTGCCTGCAGATATCGTGACTGCTCCTTTTAAGTAATTCTGACAACTATTAACTACTATTTGCTTTCTTCCTGTACACCATGCTCAATCTAGTGAGAAGCCATTATGGGCTGCTGTTATTTCATCATGAGTAGAGGAGGAAGGAACTGGCCATGAAACTACAACATGTCGCCTCTTACTCCAGATCAAAGAAGATGAGTTGGCTGATAATGTCTTCCGGAGCTACTGTAACTTCACAGGAGGAAAACATGTTTACATGTTGAATATTAAACCGTACAGTATAGTGTTCCTAACATACTTGAGGTGCGTTCATCAAGGGAATAAAGCTAAAATATTCCATTTGTGTTGTGTTAGACGGGAACACTCGCTAACATAAGCTAACAGTCGTGTGCGGCAAACGTTGTGTCTGTGTTGGGTCTAAACTGTCACTACAACAAAATCATGTAGATATTTAGACTTTCTATTACATGTTGTAGGAAGAGCAAAGTCATTTGCCGTTTCATTATTTTCCCTGAAATGTCACAGTATCTTCGCAAAACAAATTGCTGTTTTGATGTAACATTTTGAAATGTTCATTCACATCATTCAACTGAAAATGCTACTAAAGTAGGAAGTTTGCCACAAACACATATGGGCCATTGTAATGTATGTAGCTGCTTGACATATCTGGGAGTGTCACGTTCCTGACCTGTTTTCTGTTAGTTTTTGTATGTGTTAGTTGGTCAGGACGTGAGTTTGGGTGGGCAGTCTATGTTTTCTGTTTCTATGTTGGTTTTGGGTACTTGATATGGTTCTCAATTAGAGGCAGGTGGTTTTCATCTCCTCTGATTGAGAATCATATTAAGGTAGGTGTTTTCACTTTGTTTGTCGTGGGTGGTTGTCTCCTGTGTCTGTGTTTTGTTTGTACCATATGGGACTGTTTCGTTCGTTCGTCGTTTTGTGTAGTCATTTTCCTGTTTGTGAGTTCATCGTGTTATGTAAGTTCTTATGTTCAGGTTCGTCTACTCCGTTTGTTGTTTTGTTTAGTTTCAAGTGAAGTTCGTGTTTTCGTCTTTACTTAAAATAAATAATGTCATATCAAGACGCTGCATTTTGGTTTAATCCCTGCTCCGTTACAGGGAGAGTATATTTACATACCTGGGAGAGTATATTTACATACCTGGGAGAGTATATTTACATACCTGGGAGAGTATATTTACGTACCTGGGAGAGTATATTTACATACCTGGGAGAGCATG
>NC_036843.1:29081204-29100503 GCF_002910315.2 Salvelinus sp. IW2-2015 | reverse complement strand
AAGAGAGAGAATATTCGATCTTGCATCCTTTCGGATTTAACGAATTCCAACGCTCTAACTTTTCATCAGGCTAAACCTTGCGCCCCATCATGATCTTTAGAGTGTTCTTCTGAGGAGCTTGTAACCAGATCAATGACATTTTTTAAGTATCTTAATGTACTTTTCTGTGTTCTAACATCATGGAAGCAGATGAGATAGGGAGGGAGGGAGGGAGGGAAGGGGAGGGAGGTGAGGAGGGAGGCCGGGAGGGACGGGAGAAGAGGAGATATATACAGGAAGGAGAGAGAAGAGTAAGCGAGAAGAGAGGAGAGAAAGAGAGGAGAGAAGAAAGAGCGAGATGTAGAGAGAGAGGAAGAGAGAGAGGAAGATAAAGAGAAAAGAGAAGAGAGAGAGGGAGACAGAGAAGAGAGAGAGAAAGAGAGAGATTGAGAGAGAGAGATAAAGAGGGAGAGGAGAGAGAGACGAGAGAAAGAGAGATAGTGAGAGAAGAGAGAGGAGAAGAGAGGAAAGAGAGAGAGGAAGGGAGAGAGGACTCAATACGAAGGAAAAAGAAAAAAAAAAAGAAAGAAAAAAAGAAAAAAAAAAACGGGGAAGAGCAAAAAGGAGAAAAAAAAAAATTTTGGGAAGAGAGAGAGAGATGAGAGATGAGAGAGAGAGAAAAAAGAGAGAGAGAGAGAGCAAATAGACGGTAACGAGAGAGAGGGAGAAGAGAGAATGGGAGACGGGAGAAAGAGAGAGGGAGAGAAATTGGGAAAGAAGGGGGAAAGAGAGAGACGAGAGAGAGAAGGGAGAGGGAGAAAGAGAGAGGGAAGAGCAATGGGAGAGGGAGTGGAGGAGAGAGAAAGAGGGGATGAAGAAGAGCAGTGGGTTTTTTCCCTACCCTAGTAGATACTGGAAACATGTTTTTGATATGAAGATCCATTTGTACCAAGTAACCAAATTAGAAAGACAGAAATAACACAGAAGACTGCAGTGGCACCAAATAGTGTGAAGAAATGGGTGGTTCACGTCACATGCAAATAGTTCTTTCCAACTTCAATTAGAAAGGATTTATTTTCTAGTGCTTTATCAAGAATCCTCTGACCCGGGAAATGACTGGCCTTTGTTCCTTTGGAGGTCCGCGTCTGGGAAGGGTGAGGACAGACAGAGCGAGCCAGGTCCTGATTTTACAGGTCAGATAGCTTCTCCACTCTCTCACAGTGTGGTGTGTGTGTGTGTGTGTGTGTGTGTGTGTGTGTGTTGTGTGTGTTGGTGTGTGTGTGTGTGGTGTGTGTGTGTGTGTGTGTGTGTGTGTGGTGTGTGTTGGGTTTGTGTGCTGTGTGTGTGTGTGTGGTGTTGATTGGTCTTTTGCCATGTTCACCTCTACTGGACTGTTCCCTCGAAATCCAAATAAGGCATGTTCTAGATGTGTCATAACAAGTCATTTTCTTGGATCTTACTTTATGAAGGGCTGGCCCACCTTTCATGAGGGCTGGTCCACCTTTCATCGAGGGCTGGTCCTCACCATATCATGAAGGACTGGGTCCCATTTACATGAGAGGCTGGTCCCAAGAAGACACCTTTTTCATGAGGACTGGTCCCACTCTTTATGAGGCTGGTCCCCCATTCATGAGGCTCGGTCCCACCTTTCATGAGGCGGTCCCACCTTTATGAGGGCTGGTTCCACCTATATTAGAGGGCATGGTCCCACGCTTTCATAGAGGGCTGGTCCCACTCTTATATAAAGGGGCTGGTCCCATCTTTCATGAGGACTGAGTCCCCCTTTATGAGGGCTGGTCCCACCTTATATAATGGGCTGGTCCCATCTTTCATGATGGACTGGTCCCACCTTTCATGAGACTGGTCCACCTTTCAAATGAGGGGCTGGCTCCAGACCTTATCATGAGGGCTGGTCCCAACCTTTCAATGAAGGGCTGGTCCCACCTTCATGAGGGCTGGTCCCATGAATGAGGCTGGTTCACCATTCATAATGGCAAGTCCAGACCGTAAAATGATGTGACTCCAGCTGGCGTTAGCTTACAAATAATTAGTGTCTGTCTGTCAATATGTGGTTAAGGTCCAGCAGAATCCATCTAGTGGCTTGGGCGTCCTGCCAGGCAAAATGCTGTTTCTCTTATAAAGTTCTGTTTAAGCCTCTCAACAGAGTAAATTTACTTTCCCTCCGTCCTCTAACTCCAATGGTACGCACAATTTAAGGGATCGTATTTACGCTATTCTAATAATGTCCGATTTTCTGGGGGATATCCGGATAGTCAAAATTCCTCTTAAGGCCCCAAAAGGCTAGGGCTGGCTCTGACTGCATGGTGTGGGTATGATGAGAGTAATATATGGGTAAATGATGTGGGTATAGGATGAGGGTATAAATGAGGGTTTAGATGAGGGTTTAGATTGAAGGGTATAGATTAGGGGTTTTAGATGAGGGTATAGATGAGGGTATAGATGGGGTAATAGATGTGGGTATAGATGTGGGTTAAGATGAGGGTATATGAAGGGTATAGATGTGGGTATAGATGAGGGTTTTAGATGAGGGTTTAATGAGGGTAATAGATGAGGGTTTGTGAGGGTATGCTGAGGGTTATAGCTGAGGGTATAGATGAGGGTATAGATGAGGGTTAGATGAGGGTATAGATGAAGGGTTGATGAGGGGTTTAGATGAAGGTATAGAATAAGGGTTTAGATGAGGGGTATAGATGTGGGTATAGATGTGGGTAAGATTGAGGGTTTAGAATGTGGGTATAGATGTGGGTATAGATGTGGTACAGATGTGGGTTTAGATTGTTGATTATTGATGTGGGTACAGATGTGGGTATGTGGGACCCGCGGAGCAACTGCATCCCTCATGATGATGTGTGATTTTTTTGGGCCACTACCTCCCATCCAAAGTTGCCCACCCCGACCTGAGATGTCACAGTATGCGAATAGTTTCAATCGAAAGGCTTTTAATCTGATATTGGCAATTGTTTTACAATGCAGAGTAGTACGAGGGGGCAGAGCTGTTTTGTCTGCGGAGGATTACAGTATGGTCTTTTATTTCTATGAGAGTTGTATCACACGTACAACACCAACCCCTCTCACACACACACACACGCACGCAACGCCGCACGCACGCACGTCACGCACGCACGCAACGCACGCACGCACGCACACACACACACACACACCACAACCACAACACACACACACACCACACACACACATCACACACACACACCAAACTGCCTGCAGATATCGTGACTGCTCCTTTTTAGTAATTCTGACAACTATTAACTTACCTATTTGCTTCTTCCTGTACACATGCTTCAATCTAGTGAAGAGCCATTATGGGCTTTGCTGTTATTTCATCATGAGTAGAGGAGGTTTAAGGAACTGGCCATGAAACTACAAACATGTCGGCCTCTTACTCCAGATCCAAGAAGATGAGTTGGGCTGAATAATGTCTTCCGGAGCTACAGTAACTCACAGGGAGGAAAACATGTTTTACGCATGTTTGAATATTAAACCGTACAGTTATAGTGTTTCTAACATACTTGAGGTGCTGTTCATCCAAGGGAATAAAGCTAAAATATCCCATTTGTGGTTGTGGTTTAGACGGAAAAGAAGAACACTCGCTGAACAATAAGCGTAACAGTCGGATGTGCGGCTAAAACGTAATGTGTACTCGTGTGTTGGGTGCTAATACTGTTCACTACAACAAAATCGATGTAGAATTTAGACTTCTATTAGCATGTTGTTAAGGAAGAGCAAAGTCATTTGCCGTTTCATTATTTTTCCCTGAAATGTCCAGTTATCTTCGCAAAAACAAATTGCTGTTGATGATAACATTTTTGAAATGTTCATTCCACAGTCATTCAACTGAAAATGCTACTAAAGTAGGAAGTTTGGCCAACAAACACATAATGGGGCCATTGTAATTATGGTAGCTGCTTGAGCATATCTCGGGATGGTCACGTTTCCTAGACCTGTTTTTCTGTTAGTTTTTTTGTAATGTGTTAGTTGGTCAGGATCGTTGAGTTTGGGTGGGCAGTCTAATGTTTTCTCTGTTTCTATGTTGTGTTTTGGGTAACTTGATATGGTTCTCAATTAGAGGCAGGTGGTTTTCATCTCCTCTGATTGAGAATTCTATTAAGGTAGGTGTTTTCAACTTTGTTTGTACGTGGTGGTTGTTCATCCGTGTCTTGTTTTGTTCCTGACCATTATGGGACTTGTTTCGTTCGTTCCGTCGTTTTGTGTAGTCATTTTTCCTGTTTGTGAGTTTCATCGTGTTATGTAAGTTCTTTGATGTTATCAGGTCTCCGTGCCTACTCGTTTCGTTGTTTTTGTTTTAGTTTCAAGTGAAGTTCGTGTTTTGTCTTTACTTAAATAAAATATGTCATATCAAGACGCTGTGTTCCGTTTTGGGTTTAGATCTCCTGCTCGTTACAGGGAGTTGGAGTATTTATAGCATACCTGGCTGTAGAGTAGTATTTCATACTGAAGTATATTTACATACCTGGGAGAGTATAATTTACGGTGTACCTGGAGGGTATTGTACATCCCTGGGAGAGCATGTTTTAACATACCTGGGAGAATATATTTTACATAACCTGGGAGAATATAATTTACATACCTGGGATAAAGAGTATATTTTAGCAATATCTGGGGGGATTATATTTACAATCATTTTGGGGGAGTATATTTACATACCTGGGGGAGTATATTTACATACTTGGGGGAGTAAATTTACATACCTGGGGGAGTATATTTACATGCTTGGGGGAGTATATTTACATACTTGGGGGAGTATATTTACATACCTGGGGGAGTATATTTACATACTTGGGGGAATATATTTACATACCTGGGGGAGTATATTTACATACCTGGGGGAGTATATTTACTGTGATCTGTCAGTGTTACTTTTTCTAATTTCTCTCTTGTAGGCATTGTGGATGCTTTACTGTAAAAACACAGTTTGCCCAACACATTAGACTTCGCTAGCATTTGTCTTCTGAATTACCCCTTCAACAGTGCCCAACCTACATCAGTAAATAGTTTCCAACCAACCACGGTGGCAAAATGTGTTTGCCGTTTGGAAACGAGTCCCAGTTAGTTTCAGCACACAATCCCCTTCCATAATCACCCCCTCCGTACGCTTGGAGAATTACCTTGTTAATAAATTCATAATTTTCAACCGCATAGTAATAAAAATGAATCTGTGATCGAAGCGCTTGTGCACTAATATATTAGCCCTGTGTGACAATTCAAATGTTACATATTATGACTGGATTTTGTAAGAATTATTAGATAATGATTGCGCCGCCATAAAGCAGGCAAGGTACTGCATCATAAGTCATCACCTGGGCTAGCTGATAACATAGAAGATTTAAACAATATATATGATTTAGGGGCTTCAAAATGGAGGCAGAGTACGGGAAGAAATCCTCTCAGCTCTAATTGAAAGGGAAGAGTTAGTATACAGGGTAAATTAAGCCGAAAGGAGAATTGTCCCTAAAACTTAATTTTCCCGAGAGTGCTTCGTGTGCAGCCCAGCTTACTGCTTCTGTCATAACACCCTGGGAGTCCTGTCAACTTGTATAGCTGCATGCCAACTGGGCTGTGAATGCAGTGATATTAGAGAGTGTGTGTGTGTGTGTGTGTGTGTGTGTGTGTGTGTGTGTGTGTGTGTACATCTAGATGTGTATAAGAGACAGGTATTTGTGCTCGCTATACATGATCAGAGAGACAGTAGTGAGTGTGTGTGTGTGTGTGTGTGTGTGTGTGTGTGTGTGTGTGTGTGTGTGTGTGTGTGTGTGTGTGTGTGTGTGTGTGTGTGTGTGAGTGTATGTGTGCGAATTTATGAGTTTGTGTGTGTGTGTGTGTTTGTTTAACTGTTTTGTCATGTGTTTGCGTGTGTGACTTCATGCCTGTGTTTGCACGTGTATTTGTGCTCGCTAAACATGATCAGAGAGACAGTATTTAGTTGTGTTGGCTATTCTCTACAGTAGATGCACGATTAAAAGCTTGGCTATCGTAGTCTTTTTCTAATACCCCTTAGTGCTGACTCAGATGTACAATGGCTTCGTTATCCTAAACAAGATGATGACAACAACAGAGATGTAGCGGTGCAGGATCTGAGAAAAGAGCTGCCGGAACATTTTTCTCCCCCATTGCCATACAGCTGCAAATAACCTTTCCTTAGTCAGCCAGAGAACATAGTCACACACAGGCCAGTGCAAACACAACAAAATGATTAACACTATCTATAACAGGATTACACTGAGTCAAATCTGTTTTAGAGAGGAGGTTAAAATCTTTCTGGTTGTGCTCTTCCTTCGGTCGTTGTGTAAGGCATTAACTTCCATTCTCTCCATTCTAATCCGCATTGACTGGGCGGCAGTGTATAATTCTGGCCTCAATACACCGGCTTCACTTTGCCATAAATACCACATCAGTCAAATCACTTCTGCTTATTTCATCGATATGTTGTTGTCCTCCGCAGAAAGTAAACAACACGTCGGAGGCATTGAAACAGGCCTTGACTTAATAACACTTTGTCAACATAAACACTGACACACTCCGGACATTACGAGCAACCTATAATGCCTGCTGATGGCAGTCAGGGCTTTGGGGGAGTGTTCATTAAGGCATGTAAACACACACACACCAGACACACACACTTACACATACACACTCAGTCTGCTATTTGGAGGGGGAACAATATCTGTCTCAGTAGCCTGACGAAGATAAATATTTGAAGGATAGTTCTAAACGGGATCTCTTGGCAGCGGCAGTGTACCACTCCCTCACTTTATTACCTTTATACCTCATCCTTGTATTTAGCAGCCTTAGTTGCCTCATTATCTCCTCTCTCCTCTCCTCTCCTCTCCTCTCCTCTCCTCTCCTCTCCTCTCCTCTCCTCTCCTCTCCTCCTCTCCTCTCCTCTCCTCCTCTCCTCTCCTCTCCTCTCTTATCCTCTCCTCTCCTCTCCTCTCCTCTCCTCAGTCCCTATCCTAACAATGGAGTCTTATTATATAGGACCCCCCCCCCCTTCTCCCAGCCTTCTGCCCCGTACAGTAGGTGTCTCTTTGTTTAGGTGGAAGCAGTGGAAAGATATTGGTGGTAATGTAGCTAGGAGTGGACTCGGTTGTTGTTGTACTGATGTACTCCGATGTGTTGTGTGTCTGACCATCCTAACAGCACATGTAGAAAATGCAGAATTTTTTTTCGTGTGCTTTTAATTTTTAGATATTGTAGTTTAGAAAAACATTGTGGTGAGATAAAGAGACAAGGATGCAGTGATGTAGCTAGCTAGTGAAGATCTCATTAATTAATTAACCACTGATCAAGGTAGCTTCTTTCCCAGTCAATGCGCAAATGTGACAAGCACAGGGCAAAGGAAAGTTCACTGCTATTTAATTGGATTTGATAGGGACCACTTAGGTCTGTGTTTTCATTGCAGTAGAACGAGTCACATTATTTCTACAGTTAAAGGGTGGAGGACTGAAAACAGCAGAGACAACGGAAGAACGAAAGAACGAGAGAGAGAGACAGATGCACAATCTAGAGCATCCTGTCGGGCTGTATCACAGCCTAGTACGGCAACTGCTCCGGCCACAACCATAAAGCTCTCCAGAGTACGCTTTGAGTCAGTTTTTAGCAGTTTTTCTGGAACTTAGGGTGTCAGTGCCTCCAAGATGTGAAAGCATGGTTCCCTCTTCCCCATATGTTTTGCCTCTCTCTCCTCATTCTCTCCTCTCTCTCTCTCTCTCTCTCTCTGCTCTCTCTCTCTCTCTCTCTCTCGCTCTCCGCTCTCGCCTCGCTCTCGGCTCTCGCTCGTCCTTTTCTCTGCCTCTCTCTCTCTCTCTTTCTCTGTCTGGCCCAGGTGCCAGACACTCCCTGCAGAGAGATGAGATCCCCCCCCCCCCCCCCTCCATTGTTCGCCCCCTTCTTTTCTCTACATCCCCCCGCCCCGTACGATCCAGCTGCCCTCAGGGTCACCCCATCACCAATATCAGTCAGTCAACCCCTGTTCCTCACTCTCACGCACCTATTCTAGATCCCCCCCCCTGCTCCACCTCCCCGTCCACTTCGGTACAAGCCACACATCCGGAGTTGGCGTGAGTGGTCCACCGATGCCCACTTATGTCGATGCGCCCCGTTAACATGTACCACCCCCACTCCTACAACCACGCCCCCACTACGCGGTCACCCACACCACCCGCGATCTCTCCTCAACTTCACAACACCGCACACAAAACCCACCAACCCCGACAAACACACACGAACACCACACAAGGACACACCACACACCCAACCACACCAACGACACACCAAACACCCACACACACAACACCCAACCACCACGCAAAACACACCAACACACACCAAACACCCACACACACCACCACAAACAAAAACAAGACCAAAACAAAACCCCCAAAGAACAAACAAACCCCCAACACACCCGCCCCCCCCCCTAGCAACATTCGCCACCTTTCAAACTGACACAACCTTTACACGGGGGGGGGGAGAGGGCCCCAAATTGAATGGCGGCACCTATCATGCTCCCTACCATGTTGGGAAAATAATGTAGCGGCAGAATGGAAGCCCATAGCAATGATAGGTCATTTCCATGGCGATCAAAGAACCCGCCAGAAATGTGCCAGGCTCTGCCGACACTGTGATAATAGCTAGACTCATTTCACGTTTATTGAAAAGGCTTTTGGAATAATGGTTTCTGAAAAGAAAAAAAAAGGGGGATGAAAATGAATGAAGTAGAGGGCTTCCTCTTGCTCTGCAGGCTGAAACAGGTACATGATAGAATAGAGGTTTCCTATTGCTCTGCAGGCTGAAACAGTAAATAGATGAAATAGAGGTTTCCTTTGCTCTGCAGGCTGAAACAGGTAAATTATAAGTAGAGGTTTCCTCTTGCTCTGCAGCTGAAACAGGTAAATGATGAAGTCGAGGTTCCTCTTGCTCTGCAGGCTGAAACAGGACACAATTATGAAGTAGAGATTTCCTCTTGCTCTGCAGGCTGAAACAGGTAAATGATGAAGTAAGAGCTTTCCTCTTGCTCTGCAGGCAAAACAGTAACATGATGAAGTAGAGGTTCCTCTTGCTCTGGCAGGCTGAAAACAGTAAATGATGAAGTAGAGTTTCCCTCTTGCTCTGCAGGCTGAAACAGGACAATTATGAAGTAGAGGTTTCACTCTTGCTCTGCAGGCTGAAAAACAGGTAAATGTTGAAGTGGAGGGAGGAGCGGGGAGCAGAAGCCGGCAGTTAGTATGTCTCCTGTAATGTGTTAAACTGTAAAACATGTACGCATATTAGAAGTGTTGATGTGTAGGTGATTCACTGTGCATTATTCTCCCCACGCTGTAAAGATCAGGGCGCAGAAGCCAAAGTCAATGTTCAACCCTCTCAGCATCTGACACCAGCCCTGCATCCTCTCGCCCTCTAGCTGTGTGTGTGTGTGTGTGGTGTGTCTGTGTGTGTGTGTGTGTGTGTGTGTGTGTGTGTGTGTGTGTGTGTATGGTGTGTGTGTGTGTGTGTGTGTGTGGTGTGTGTGTGGTGTGTGGTGTGGTGTGTGTGTGATGTGTCATTTACAGTACAGTATCTTGCCATTGGAAAACGGCGATTCATGAGAAACCAGCTTATTAAGGCTTCTTTAACGAGATCATGCACCTATAGGCATTTTCACCACCGGTAAACCATAAACCTGAGAAAATACTGACTATCGATATACCAGTTAGAACCCTACCCATAGCGAAATATCTGTAGAGACCATTAAACAGTAAACCCTAGCCATAATATGACTTCCGGATTACAAAGTCACACACCTACAATGAGAGTATTGAGCACTATAGCGACTTAAACACAGTCAAAACCCACACCATGAGATATACTATGAGAATTACAGTAACAAACCCCTAAACATGAAGAATCCATGAATCATAAGGATACAGTAAACGCCAATTATAGAACAAATACATGCACCCATACTAGGATTAACCACGCAACACCGTAATAGATCCATGAATATAACGACCAACATCTACACGATACCACCACCCCTACATGAGAAACCCTAGCCCAACAACCTATACGACGACTCTAACACAGTCCAAACCCCACCTACCATGAATATGACAACCTAATCGGCTTCCACACGAATAAACACACTCTCACCTGAACACAACGTGAACACACCGCAACCATACCTGGCATTAACAAGTAAACCCTACATGAATGATGACATATAAGAGATTTACACCGTCAAAACCCATCACAACGAGAACCTCCAATCACCACTCAATAGGAATCTACAGGAAACCCTACACATGAGCCCACATCACATCGAACCATAGGTACAGGACTCAACACCACCCTCAACACCCTCGCATTGACTAATAGGAATTAACACGATAAAACCCTACACAGCGAGCCAATAACAGGTAGACACCTACACTCACGGCAATCAACTCACAAGTAAAAACACACACCTACGGACGCCCAACACCAACAGCAACAAACACACTAATGAACTACACCAAGCAATCCGACACACGAACTAAAGCCAACAACCACCACCCCACACAACCTACAATAGAAAGCAATATAGACCCATACATCCCCGGCTTACAAGTAAAAACCCTACCACCGCCAAAGATAATGCAACTAATAGGCATATACAGAATAAAACCAAAAACCGAGAAATATGGACATATAGCGATATACAAGTACAAAAGATATGACTATAGGATTACAGTAAACCCTACATGAGATATGACTATAGGATTACAGTAAAACCTACATGAGATTTGCCGTTTACGTTGTATGTCATGTTATTTGTAGTTATTCCGTGTTGTTCTGTCAGTTTCTAATGCCCGGGAGCTCCTGCTGCGGTGTGTCCCACTGCTGTTGCCACCATACACTTTAAGATACAGAACATACAGAAACTCAATCTGTCAAATATAGGGTGCCACTCATACGTGGGAGTCTAAATGAGGCGACATCTTCAACGACGACAACGTGGTTCAAACACACGCAACACTGCCTCCACCTCCGCCTATCTGCTCCCGAGCTTCCCACTTCCCAGTTAGCATTCCGAGTTATAGCAAGAGAATGACGGCATTGGGGAAAAAGCAGGAGCGCTGACAGAACTAATTTCCAAATTCAGACACGAGCACCGGAGCTTGCCAACAATGACAATAAATCAATTTCTATTTAGAGCAAGAGGATTCAAATGTGAGGGACCTTAATGTGGGCTGGAGAACAAACAGGGGGAGCGGGTGATGAATGTGCCAGGCATGGTGATGGACGGGCAGACTTATAGCCCACTATCAGCGGAATCCATCTTCCTTTCTCGACCGGTTAGTTTACTGGAAGCTGTCTAACAGTCTCAGACAAAATGTCAAAGACACTCTGTTCAGTTCTAGATCTCACTGTGGTGTGTATCGTGCTAGCTAGCCGCTGCTGGGCTTGCAGTGTACATTCTCATACAGTGGCTTTTTATATGTCCTGAAATGTCAATCATTGAGCATATCTTATTCATTTCGGCGTGACTGGATCCAGGTGGAACGTGGCGGTCTGATTCGGTCAAGGGGCCTCAGACTTTGAACTTTGTATCTTTAATGTACCACAGTACTACCTAGACCAATTGTAGAACAGGTCAAGGCTAAGGTATGGGCTCCCAAGTGGCGCAGCGGTCCAAGGCACTTCATCTCAGTGCTAAAGGCGTCACTAAAGACTAAAGGCGTCGAATCCAGGCTGCATCACAACTGGCCGTGATCGGGAGTCCCATAGGTCGGCACACAATTGGCCCAGCATCGTCCGTGTTTGGCCAGAGTAGGCTGTCATTGTGAACAATAATTTGTTATTAACTGCCTTGCCTAGTTAACTGTAAAAAAATAAGGTCCAGATCAAGCTATGGCTGATACATTATACAGTATAACCCTCTTCATCAGCTGTTGCTGTGTTCTCTGCAAAAAAAAGTTTGACAGTGGTTTTTAATTACCCACTGTTCTGTAACAGGCATCTTCTCACACAGTAATCTATTTTGGAAAAATAAGTGTGAACGGAGCAATAATCACCTTGAAAAATATTAATTAAAAACATGAGAATAATGCCGGTGTGATCATGATGCATTATTCATTATGCCCAGGAATTACAGTGGTTCTTAAAAGGTAAGATGGTGCGGTCTGTCTGAACATTAGCGGAGAGAGTAGATAGCAGAAAGTTATGTTTGCAGGTTTCACTCCTTGGTCCACGCTGTGTGTTTACACTTTAAAGGGAGATAGATATGATATTTATTGTCTTGTGGAGTGATTAAGTATGATGGCTCTGAATGGTTTCACTCCTTGGTCCACGCTGTGTGTTTACACTTTAAAAGGGAGATAGATATATGATATTTATTGTCTTGTGGAGTTTGTATTTATGTATCATGGCTCTGTGTTCATCACTCTGGTCCACGCTGTGTGTTTACACTTTAAAGGGGATAGTATATGATATTTATTGGTCTTGTGAGAGTGATTAAGTCTGATGGCTCTGTGTTTTCACTCCTTGTCCACGCTGGTGTTTACACTTTAAAGGATGATAGATGATATGTATTGTCTTGTGGAGTGATTAAGTATGATGGCCTGTGTTTCACTCCTTGGTCCACGCTGTGGTTATACCACTTAAAGGGAGATAGATATGATATTTATTGTTCTTGTGGAGTGAATTAAGTTGATGGCTCTGTGTTTCACTCTTGGTCCACGCTGTGTGTTTATCACTTAAAGAGGAGATAGATATAGATATTTTATTGTCTTGCTGGGTGTTTGGTATTTAAGTATGATGCTCTATGTTCACTCCTTGGTCCATCGCTGTTGTGTTTACACTTTAAAGGGTAGATTAGATATGAATATTATGTCTTGTGGAGTGATTAAGTATGATGGCTTCTATGTTTCATCTCCTTTTGGTCACGCTGTGTGTTTACACTTTAAAGGGAGATAGATATGATACTTTATTGTCTTGTGAGTGATTTAACGTATGATGACCGCCTCTATTGTTGTTCAACATCCTTGTCCACGCTGTCTGTGTTTGACCTTTAAAGGAGATGAAATATGATGTTTATTGTCTGGGTGGGAGTGATTAACGTGATGTTATGTGCTCAGTCATTGGGTCAACTCTCTTGGCCACGCTGTGTGTTTACACTTTAAAGGGAGATAGATATGATATTTATTGTCTTGTGGAGTGATTAAGTATGATGGCTCTATGTTTCACTCTTGTGTCTTAGGCCCCCGAAGCTTGAGCGAAAGAAAAATAGAATTTGTCACATGCGCCGAATACAACGGGTTTAGATATGACCGTGAAATGCTTGCTTAAGAGCCCTTTCCGATGACGCAGAGTATTAAAAAAAAACACACAAGAGGAATAAAATATGCAAGAATGGAGTTTAGAAATAAGAAAGAAATTCTGCTATGCCCTCCAACGAACCATCAAGCAGACAAAGTGTCAATACAGGACTAAGATCCAATCGTACTACACCGGCTCCGACGCTCATCGGATGTGGCAGGGCTTGCAAACTATTACAGACTACAAAGGGAAGCACAGCCGAGAGCTGCACAGAGACACAAGCCTACCAGACGAGCTAAATTACTTCTATGTTCGCTTAAAGGAAAGTAACACTTAAACATGCATGAGAGCACCAGCTGTTCCGGACGACTGTGTGTTCACGCTCTGCACAGTCAATGTGAGTAAGACCTTTAAACAGGTCAACATTCACAAGGCCGCAGGGCCAGGCGGATTACCAGGATGTGTACATGTGCTGACCAACTGGCAAGTGTCTTCACTGACATTTTCAACCTCTCCCTGTCTGAGTCTGTAATACCAACATGTTTCAAGCAGACCACATAGTACCTGTGTCCAATAATACTAAGGTAACCTGCCTAAATGACTACCAACCTGTTGCACTCACGTCTGGAGCCATGAGGTGCTTTGAAAGGCTGGTCATGGCTCACATCAACACCATTATTTCCATACCGCCCCAACAGATCCACAGATGATGCCATCTCTATTCCACTCCTTACTGCCCTTTCAGACCTGGACAAAAGGAACATCTATGTGAGAATGCTATTCATTGACTACAGCTCAGCGTTCAACACCATCGTGCCCTCAAATCTCATCACTAAGGACCCTGGGCCTAAACACCTCCCTCTGCAACTGGATCCTGGACTTCCTGACGGGCCGGCCCCAGGTGGTAAGGACAAGTAACAACACATCCACCACACTGATCCTCAACACGGGGGCCCCTCAGGGGTGCATGCTCAACCCCCTCCTGTAAACCCTGTTCACTCATGACTGTATGGCTAGGAACAACTCCAACACCATCATTAAGTTTGCTGACGACATTACAGTGGTAGGCCTGATCACCGACAACGATGAGACAGCATGTAGGGAGGAGGTCAGAGACCTGGCCGTGTGGTGCCAGGACATCAACCTCTCCCTCAAAGTGATCAATACTAAGGAGATGATTGTGGACTACAGGAAAAGGAGGACCGAGCAAGCCCCCATTGGATGTAGAGGATCCTAGCATGGGGCTAGCGTGGTTACACGTGGTTGTGAGACCGGATGGACATACTGCCATATTCACTCACCGCAGAGTGAAGGAAAAGCAGCCAACAAGTGCTCAGCATATAATTTCATGAAGCTGGTTGAGAGAATGCCAAGAGTGTGCAAAGCTGTCATCAAGGCAAAGGGTGGCGACTTTGAGGAACCTAAAATATGAAATATATTTTGAATTGTTTAACACTTTTTTCGGTTACTACATGATTCCATATGTGCTATTTCATAGTTTTGATGTCTTCAATATTATTCTACAATGTAGAAAATGGTAAAAAAGTATGAAAAACACTTGAATGAGTAGATGTGTCCAAACTTTTGACTGGTACTGTATATATTTATATATATGTATATAAGTATATGTGTTGGGGATAATGTGTAACATTTGTACAAGAGACCTAGGTCTCAATATGTCTTCCCTGATAAAATAAAGGTTAAAATAAAGGTTAAATAAAATAAATACTAGAATAATCATGATTAGGATGTGTACCTGGAGAGGTGTGTCCCTGGAGAGGTGTGTCCTTAGAGAGATGAGTCCTTAGAGATGTATGTCTTTGAAGGTGTTTGTAGAAGTCATCTATGTTACATTTTTACAGTTGGCAAATTAATTGTTGAATTCCAATATCCTTTACATGTTGAACATGGCTGCTTAGAAATACTGAGCAACCTTCGTCTTTAGTTCCAGTTCCAGTGTGTTTATATCCACTTGATATACACGGGGTACACAGTGGAATTAAATGATTTCTTGCAGGTTCACCTCTCGACAATGCAACAACAACAGTGAATAAAAGAGAAATAACTAATAAAAAGCTCATCAACACCAACCAGAGTTTTGCACAAATGCAAAACTGAAATGATCACAGTTCTCCATTCCGATAAACATCCTTAAGTAATATCTCTAAACGTCCCCCCCCCCCCCCCCCCCCCCCCCCCGAGCATCCGGCAGCATCTACAAACAAAATCTAGACTTCTCCTCTGTTATTGAGGTGTTTTCTAACCCAAATCATTATATAACAACCCCAATTAGACACAAATTCATAATGATTGTTGAGCGTGTCATTTAGATGCTGAGCGAGAGCCGGGGGAACTTCACAAACAGAGTGCTAATTAGGGTTTCCGTGGTCACATGCTTCTAGGAGCAGTGCACACAGCTGATCATTTTATCAGCCTGCCACACTACCACCGATAAAGTTCCCGCTTCCCTCTGATTCATGTTCCTAACTTATTTTTTTTTATTTTTTTTATCAAAATGCCGTCTTGCTTACAGAAACTTCAATAAAGAGATAGCAGAGCTCGACTTGAACAGGAAGAGCCCCTTGCACAATATTGGCAATCACCAAAAACAGGAAGTGTGATAACAGCAAATTAGATATTATTTCTCATTCTTCTTATTTCACACTTGTCTCCAAGCTTTTCCATCAAGTCACATTTTTCACCTCCTTCAGAAGAAGCAGCGTGACTAGCGACGTCACCGCAGTATCAAATTGGTTTTCAGAGCTGTTGCCAAGGTTTGAGCCAGCAAGTAGACTGAAGTAACATCATCGTTCATGCGCTTTGACACGTGTCATTGTGTTTCGTCAGTGCAGCCGTTCCCTCACACGTTCTTGTCAATCAGAGTGATGTTAAAAAGACCTTCAAGTCCCACCCTATCTTTGTGAACCCACAGCCACACAGACGCTGTAAGAAAGAGAGTCAATTCTAACCAGTCTAGACTAGTCTAGTCTAATTAGAGTCTAATCAGAGTCTAGTCTAATCATAGTCTAGTCTAATCAGAGTCTAATCAGAGTCTAGTCTAATCAGAGTCTAGTCTAATCAGAGTCTAATCAGAGTCTAGTCTAATCAGAGTCTAGACTAATCAGAGAGTCTAATCAGAGTCTAGACTAATCAGAGCCTAGACTAATCAGAGAGTCTAATCAGAGTCTAGACTAATCAGAGCCTAGACTAATCAGAGAGTCTAATCAAATCAAGTTTATTTTATATAGCCCTTCGTACATCAGCTAATATCTCGAAGTGCTGTACAGAAACCCAGCCTAAAACCCCAAACAGCAAGCAATGCAGGTGTAGAAGCACGGTTGGCTAGACAAAAACTCCCTAGAAAGGCCAAAACCATAGAAGAAACCTAGAGGAGGAACCAGCTATGAGGGGTGGCCAGTCCTCTCTGGCTGTGCTGGGTGGAGATTATAACAAAAACTATCCAAGATGTTCAAAATGTTCATAAGTGACAAGTCATGGTTCAAATAATAATCATGAATAATTTTCAGTTGGCTTTTCATAGCCGATCATTAAGAGTTTGAAAATAGCAGGTCTGGGACAGGTGGCGGTTCCATAACCGCAGGCAGAACAGTTGAAACTGGAATAGCAGCAAGGCCAGGTGGACTGGGGACAGCAAAGATCATCATGCCCGAGTCCTGACGTATGGTCCTAGGGCTCAGGTCCTCCGAGAGAGAGAAAGAAAGAGAGAATTAGAGAGAGACACAGCATTTTACAATGCTTCATCTAAATGACAAGCATGGTCAAATAATAATCAGGAATAAATATCAGTTGGCTTTTCATAGCCGATCATTAAGAGTTGAAAACAGCAGGTCTGGGACAGGTAGGGGTTCCATAACCGCAGGCAGAACAGCTGAAACTGGAATAGCAGCAAGGCCAGGCGGACTGGGGACAGCAAGGATCAGAGAGTCTAATCAGAGCCTAGACTAATCAGAGAGTCTAATCAGAGTCTAGACTAATCAGAGAGTCTAATCAGAGACTAATCAGAGAGTCTAATCAGAGACTAATCAGAGAGTCTAATCAGAGCCTAGACTAATCAGAGAGTCTAATCAGAGTCTAGTCTAATCAGAGTCTAGACTAATCAGAGTCTGTTAAGACCCCACTGGTTCACTAAGACACTAAGAGAGTGGCATTTACCTGCAGTCTTTCAAAAAACTGTTGATCATTTCTGTTACCTTCTGGTTTAAATATACTTTTTGTACCATGAGAAAATGATGTACACTATGAGCATTGCCATAAAACAAGACAAAAACTGGTCTCTTTGAAACAGTAATGAGAGAAAAAAAGGGTTCTTTTTTTGCATCTTTCATTGTGATATGATTTGAACGTGAACAATGTTTGAAGAACACTCCTGCCTCAGTGAGATGTTAAATGGATTAACCAGTTTAGTTATAAAAACCCATGCATCACTTGTGAATACACTTCTCCCAAACATTAACTTCCATCTGTTTTATTTTAGTCACTTTATCGGAAAACACCTGTCTGGAAGCACAGCACTACAGTGCAGAGTATATATATATACACTATATATATATATATATATATACTCTGCACTATATACATATATATATATATAACAGACACCATTGCCTTTTAAGCAGGTGGAAGACACTGTAGGAAATCATCCACCAAGCAAGTCTTTTAATGGTCTTTTTAGTTTGATTCCCCAGGAAACAAGCTTGGCATAATTGTCTGTTTAGTAAACGAGTGTTTTAAATATTGCAGCATGCAAATGTGAGAGGGTGATTGTTTGTTTACTGCTTTTATCAGTTAGAATTGAAGTATCCCTATTATTAAGCAAGTGGATGTAGGCCCTAGCCGAGACTAGAATGCAGTTCAATGCACTCCTCTGTTAGCTTCTGAACAGCTCTCTCTCAGTTCTTAGATGTCCATCTGGAGATACTCAAAGAAACCAAAATAAAAAGCTTTTAATTAGTTACGCACTGTTGTGTAATGATGTTTCGTTAGTAGTATTTGTCTAATTAATTTACGTTCACCAAGCAGACTACACAAACATAAACGAATGCCAATGTGATGGTTAAAAGGTGGATCAAGATTAAACCTATAAAGGGGAGAGATGCATGCAGGGAAATAAGAAAGAAAGTGAAGGCTTAGAGAGTGAGTAAAGTAAAAATGTCATGCAAAACATATAGAAGACTTATCCACACCTTGAATTAGATGTATCTCGCTAGTGTTTTGAAAAACATTTCCTGAGTAAATGTAATACAGTAGTGATAAAAGCCTGCTTAGAATTCATTCTAATAATTTATTCTAATTGGTTCATCATGCTTACTGCTTGAAGTAGAAATTAATTGAAACATCAGCCTCTGTTTTCCTTGATTTACTATAGATAAATTCCATATTCATCATCCTGTATTCTACAATCTGCATTCTACATTCCAAATTCTATATTCCAAATCTTCTAAAAAAAGTCACTTGAATTTCTTCTAGAATCATGTATTAGATGAATCCGACGATGTTCCGTTAAATTACATTAAAATATAATAAGCTTCTCAGCCGAGGCGAGACTGTAGTTTCTCTCCCACCAGGACACACTGTGTTCCAAATTGCATTCTATTCCCTATACTGTGCACTTCTTTTAAACCAGAGTCCTATGGGCCCAGGTCAATAGTAGTGCACTTGAACACTATAAAGGGAATAGGATCCCATTTGGGATGCATTCCATGGCTTCTATTATCAGCTAACAGTTCTGCACACTGTCACCGCTATTAACCTCTCACTATGGACATTGTGATAGACTAGACAGATGAGTGACAGGCAGACAGACAGGCAGACAGACAGACAGGCAGATAGGCAGACATACATGCATACAGGCATGACTATTACCTTCCAGCCGGGTCACATTCAGTTCATTCTAACTCAGTGTCCGGGTCACATTCAGTTCATTCTAACTCAGTGTCCGGGTCACATTCAGTTTATTCTAACTCA
>NC_036843.1:29072012-29078128 GCF_002910315.2 Salvelinus sp. IW2-2015 | reverse complement strand
GTGTGTCGGGTCACATTCAGTTCATTCTAACTCAGTGTCCGGGTCACATTCAGTTTCATTCTAACTCAGTGTCCGGGTCACATTCAGTTCATTCTAACTCAGTGTCCGGGTCACATTCAGTTCATTTATAACTCAGTGTCCGGGTCACATTCAGTTCATTCTAACTCAGTGTCCGGGTCACATTCAGTTCATTCTAACTCAGTCCATGTCTATGACTTGACAGTTCATGTAGCTTTATTATTCTGATCATGGAGTTCCAAACGCATCATGCATCTACACCTACATTTAAATGTGTCTACCAGGTCTTCAGTGTGCCAGCTAACTTCTGTAGCTAACTAGCCAGCTAAACTCTGTAGCTAATAGCCAGCTAACCTCTGTAGCTAACTAGCCAGCTAACCTCTGTAGCTAACTAGCCAGCAAGCTAGCAAGTAACGGTAACTTGCCAAACCAAAAATACTCTTTTAAATTTTTTTTTGTGGTAACGAATTGTTAGTCGTTACTGTCTTATCTCATCGCTACAACTCCCGTACGGGCTCGGGAGAGACTAAGGTCGAGAGCCATGCGTCCTCCGAAACACAACCAACCAAGCCGCACTGCTTCTTAACACAGCGCGCATCCAACCCGGAAGCCAGCCGCACCAATGTTCGAGGAAACACCGTACGCCAAGCGACCTGGGTCAGCATGCACTGCGCCCGGCCCGCCACAGGAGTCGCTAATGCGCGATGAGACAAGGATATCCCTACCGGCCAAACCTCCCCTATCCGGACGACGCTAGGCCAATTGTGCGTCGCCCCATGGACCTCCCGGTCGCGGCCGGCTGTGACAGAGCCGGGCTCGAACCCAGAGTCTCTGGTGGCACAGCTAGCACTGCAATGAAATACAAAATACAACAACAATGTGTTCTGTTGGGTACTGGAGGAGTTGGGCTGTTGGGGGTACAGGAGGAGTTGGGCTGTTGGGGTACTGAGGAGTTTGGCTGTTGGGGGTACAGGAGGACTGGAGGAGTTGGGCTGTTGGGGTACAGGAGAGTTGGCCTGTTGGGTACTGGAGGAGTTTGGCTGTTGGGGTACTGAGGAGTTGAGCTGTTGGGGTACTGGAGGAGTTGGCCTGTTGGGGTACTGGAGGAGTTGGGCTGTTGTGGGGTACTGGAGGAGTTGGGCTGTTGGGCTGTTGGGGTACTGGAGGAGTTGGCCTGTTGGGGTACTGGAGGAGTTGGGCTGTTGGGGGTACAGGAGGAGTTGGCCTGTTGGGGTACTGGAGGAGTTGGGCTGTTGGGCTGTGGGGTACTGGGGAGTTGAGCTGTTGGGTACTGGAGGAGTTGGCTGTTGGGGTACTGGAGGAGTTGGGCTGTTGGGGTACTGGAGGAGTTGAGCTGTTGGGGTACTGGAGGAGTTGGGCTGTTGGGGTACAGGAGGACTGGAGTTGGGCTGTTGGGGGTACTGGAGGACTGGAGTTGTGCTGTTGGGGTACTGAGGACTGGAGGAGTTGGGCTGTTGGGGTACTGGAGGAGTTGAGCTGTTGGGGTACTGGAGGAGTTGGCCTGTTGGGGTACTGGAGGAGTTGGGCTGTTGGGGTACTGGAGGAGTTGGGCTGTTGGGGTACTGGAGGAGTTGGCCTGTTGGGGTACTGGAGGAGTTGGCCTGTTGGGTACTGGAGGAGTTGGGCTGTTGGGGTACTGGAGGAGTTGGGCTGTTGGGTACTGGAGGATTGGCCTGTTGGGGTACTGGAGGAGTTGAGCTGTTGGGGTACTGGAGGAGTTGGGCTGTTGGGTACTGGAGGAGTTGGCCTGTTGGGGTACTAGGAGAGTTGGCCTGTTGGGGTACTGGAGGAGTTGGGCTGTTGGGGTACTGGAGGAGTTGGCTGTTTGGGGTACAGGAGGACTGAGGAGTTGGGCTGTTGGGGGTACAGGAGGAGTTGGCCTGTTGGGGTACTGGGATTGGGCTGTTGGGGTACTGGAGGAGTTGAGCTGTTGGGGTACTGGAGGAGTTTGGCCTGTTGGGGTACTGGAGGAGTTTGGCTGTTGGGGTACTGGAGGAGTTGGCTGTTGGGGTACTGGAGGAGTTGGCCTGTTGGGTACTGGAGGAGTTGGCTTTAGGGGGGGGTCACATTCAGTTCATTATAACTCAGTGTCCGGGTCACATTCAGTTCATTCTAACTCAGTGTCCGGGTCACATTCAGTTCATTCTAACTCAGTCCATGTCTAGACTTGACAGTTCATGTAGCTTTATTATTCTGATCATGGAGTTCCAAACGCATCATGCATCTACACCTACATTTAAATGTGTCTACCAGGTCTTCAGTGTGCCAGCTAACTTCTGTAGCTAACTAGCCAGCTAACCTCTGTAGCTAACTAGCCAGCTAACCTCTGTAGCTAACTAGCCAGCTAACCTCTGTAGCTAACTAGCCAGCAAGCTAGCAAGTAACGGTAACTTGCCAAACCAAAAATACTCTTTTAAATTTTTTTTTTGTGGTAACGAATTGTTAGTCGTTACTGTCTTATCTCATCGCTACAACTCCCGTACGGGCTCGGGAGAGACTAAGGTCGAGAGCCATGCGTCCTCCGAAACACAACCCAACCAAGCCGCACTGCTTCTTAACACAGCGCGCATCCAACCCGGAAGCCAGCCGCACCAATGTGTCGGAGGAAACACCGTACGCCAAGCGACCTGGTCAGCATGCACTGCGCCCGGCCCGCCACAGGAGTCGCTAATGCGCGATGAGACAAGGATATCCCTACCGGCCAAACCCTCCCTATCCCGGACGACGCTAGGCCAATTGTGCGTCGCCCCATGGACCTCCCGGTCGCGGCCGGCTGTGACAGAGCCTGGGCTCGAACCCAGAGTCTCTGGTGGCACACACAGTCGGTCAGCCCTAGACTACTGCATAACCGCTATTCTGCGACACCAAGCTACTAGCTTGTACTGCGCTCTGTTTAGCGAGAGACCCCAAAATCACCATTTCTAGTTGCTCTGTTTTTTTGTTAATGACCTCATTATTCACCACCACACGCTCACTTTATCAGTTTTTATGCGTTATAATTCTGTCCCATATAGATTTGGTTTGGGATCCCAACCTATGAGCTGCTATCTGGTCCTGCATAGGCTCTGAGTGGGTGAGCTGTCTTGTCCGTTTTTGCAGAAACAGAGCCACTAGAGGACAAGCTTGACTTTAAGGGCCACCTATATACACTCCCAGCGTCTCATCTCTCTGTATCTCAACACTAGGATATCTGACGCTTTCAGTTATGTGAGAGCCTATTGGAGAATACCGCTCTGCTATCCTATTTAGGTGGTTGTAAGAATTAACGGCTGACTATCTCTTTTCTGGATTTTTGATAATAAGTACTATACGTGAGCCATAACGCATCATATATCCTGCTACTACTCGCTGGTCTTCCTTCCCATCATACTCCCTCTCCCTCACACCTTCTCAGGACCTATCTGCCAGTACCCCTAGAACTACTGGGCATAACCCCTACACACTACTCCACACATACTACTGGCCGATACCCCTCAACTAGGACTAAAACTGCCATAACCCCTCACACTACGACTACTCCATAACCGTAGACTCTAGCCTACCCTCTCCTAGTCTTTGCTCTACCACTAGTACTGCTTCGATACTCTCCATCTATACTTGCGATAACCTCACACCTAGACTCAATGCCATTAACTAACTCTGCTCCATTAACCCGCACTGCTATCAAACCCTCCATAGGACTGCATGAACCCCCCCACTAGATAACTCTATACTCCAACTCTGCACAGTTACACTCATCCTCTAGCTATCTGCCAGAACCTCTCTCAGACTCCAGACTGCATTACCTCACTACTACAAAACCCAAAGACCACCTAGACTATCTGCATAACCCCTAGACTACATGCCATAACCACAGACACTGCCATAACCCAGCACTAGACTATTGCCAATACTCCTAGACTACTATGCCATAACCTAGACTACGACATACGACCCCTTCAACACTAGACTACTGCATAAACCCCTAGACTATATCTGCCATTCAACCCTCACACTAGACTCTGCATACCCCTCACACTGATAATACTGCCATAGAACCACATAGACTACTGGCCATAACAAACCCGTAGACTACTGCATAAACCCCCTAGACTACTGCCATAACCCTCACACAACTTAGCTAAAACTAGACTACTGCCATATACCACTAGCATACATAACTACTGCCAATAACCACTAGACTACTGCCATAACTCCTAGACATATATGCCATAAACCACAGACCTTACTGCATAACCCTAGACTACTGCATAACCCACTAGACTAAATTACTGCATAACCCTAGACTACTGCCATACACTAGACTATATAATACGCCACTGCTACACTAGAGAAACTATGCCCACTAACTGCCATACCTCACAATAGACAATGCCATAACCCTAGACTACTGCCATAACCCTCACAAACTCAGAAACTAATGCCATAACCACTAGACTACTGCCATAACCATAACCGCCTACACTAGACTAATAACCATAACCCCGTAGACTGAAACTTGCTAAACCCTCACACTAGACTACTTGCCATAACCCTTCACAGCTAGACTAATGCCATAACACCTAGACTATCTGCCATAACCACCTCCCACACTAGACTACTGCCTATAACTCGCCTCACACTAGCAAAATATACTGCCAACTAACCCCTAGACTACTGCCATAACCCTCACACTAGACTAATCGCCTAACCCCTAGGACTACTCGCTATTAGATAACCCCTCACACTAGACTACTGCGGCCATAACCCCTCACACTAGACTCTGCCATAACCTCACACTAGACTCCTGCCATAACCCCTAACTACGCCACAACCCTAGACCTGCAAACCTCACACTAGACTTCGGCCATAACCCCTCACACACTAGACTACTTTACTGCCATAACCCCTCATAGACTACTTCTATTGCCAAACCACTAAACCCATTGGAGCCACAGAAGAGAGAAGATGATAGTATAGGTTTTGGGTATTGATTGTGACTGTCAAGGAAGCACAAAATTCCAAAATATGTTTGGAACTTTCTTTTCTTCTTCTTTGGTTCAGATGTGCTCTACAGACTAAGAGAGATTCATCAGCTGTTTTTTCGATTGTGGGGTTTAAATAGTGTAGAAGACAACGTGTTTGGTGAGAATCAGGATATAGGATACACAAATGTATACTAGCCCATAAATGCAGAAGACACCTACATTGGGCTTATTACAAGCATTATTTAATATGCAGTTATCTTCTGATTTTATTCTGTTAGCAATAATATTACATGTTAATAGTAGTATTCTTAATTGAACTAAAATTAAAATCTATTAGCTTCCAAAATGTAAATACATATATCTATCTGTCCGACAACATATTCGATGAATGGTTTGTCCGGCACTTTTGTAATTGATCACGCCCAGACCTTAGAGATTCCTTTTATGTCTCTATTTTTGGTTTGGTCAGGCGTGAGTTGGGTGGGCATTCTAGGTTTTGTTCTATGTTGTCCTTTTCTATGTGTTTGCCTGTATGGTTCCCATCAGAGGCAGCTTCATCGTTGTCTCTGATTGAGAACCATACTTAGGTATCCTGTTCCCACCTGTGTTTTGGGTAGTTGTTTTCTTTTTGTGTTCTTCACCTTACAGAATGTTTCGTTTCGTTCACTCTCTTTGTTTTTTTTTGTCATTGCAGTGTTCAGTTTTTAGTTATTAAAATTAACATAGACTTACCACGCTGCGTTTGGTCGATCCTTCCTATTCTCATCCGAAGAAGACGACGATCGTTACAGTATAGTGAATGTCACATGAGTGAACGTTGAAAATGCTTGGTTCCTTCTAAAACATAGCATGTGAATGCAAAGAGAACTAGGACCACAACATAGATGAGGTGAACGTTGAGAGTTGAATTGAGTCTCATTCTATAGCAAGGTTAGTGTGAATACAAAGAGAACTAGGACACAACATAGATGAGGTGAACGTTGAGAGTTGAATTGAGTCTTCATTCTATAGCAAGGTTAGTGTGAATACAAAAGAAACTAGGAACACAATAGATGAGGTGAACGTTGAGAGTTAATTGAGTCTATTCTATAGCAAGGTTAGTGTGAAACA
>NC_036843.1:29064763-29069461 GCF_002910315.2 Salvelinus sp. IW2-2015 | reverse complement strand
TGGTGGCACAGCTAGCACTGCAATGAAATACAAAATACAACAACAATGTGTTCTGTTGGGGTACTGGAGGAGTTGGGCTGTTGGGGGTACAGGAGGAGTTGGGCTGTTGGGGGTACTGAGGAGTTTGGCTGTTGGGGGTACAGGAGGACTGGAGGAGTTGGGCTGTTGGGGTACAGGAGGAGTTGGCCTGTTGGGGTACTGGAGGAGTTGGGCTGTTGGGGTACTGGAGAGTTGAGCTGTTGGGTACTGGAGAGTTGGCCTGTGTGTACTGGAGGAGTTGGGCTGTTGGGGGTACTGGAGGAGTTGGGCTGTTGGGCTGTTGGGGTACTGGAGGAGTTGGCCTGTTGGGGTACTGGAGGAGTTGGGCTGTTTGGGGTACAGGAGGAGTTGGCCTGTTGGGGTACTGGAGGAGTTGGGCTGTTGGGCTGTTGGGGTACTGGAGGAGTTGAGCTGTTGGGTACTGGAGAGTTGGCTGTTTGGGGTACTGGAGGAGTTGGGCTGTTGGGGTACTGGAGGAGTTAGCTGTTGGGGTACTGGAGGAGTTGGGCTGTTGGGGTACAGGAGGACTGGAGTTTGGCTGTTGGGGGTACTGGAGGACTGGAGTTGTGCTGTTGGGGTACTGGAGACTGGAGGAGTTGGGCTGTTGGGGTACTGGAGGAGTTGAGCTGTTGGGGTACTGGAGGAGTTGGCCTGTTGGGGTACTGGAGGAGTTGGGCTGTTGGGGTACTGGAGGAGTTGGGCTGTTGGGGTACTGGAGGAGTGTGGCCTGTTGGGGTACTGGAGGAGTTGGCCTGTTGGGGTACTGGAGGAGTTGGGCTGTTGGGGTACTGGAGGAGTTGGGCTGTTGGGTTACTGGAGAGTTGGCCTGTTGGGGTACTGGAGGAGAGCTGTTGGTACTGGAGTTGGGTGTTGGGGTACTGGAGGAGTTGGCCTGTTGGGGTACGGAGGAGTTGGCCTGTTGGGGTACTGGAGGAGTTGGGCTGTTGGGGTACTGGAGGAGTTGGGCTGTTGGGGGTACAGGAGGACTGGAGGAGTTGGGCTGTTGGGGGTACAGGAGGAGTTGGCCTGTTGGGGTACTGGAGGAGTTGGGCTGTTGGGGTACTGGAGGAGTGAGCTGTTGGGGTACTGAGGAGTTGGCCTGTTGGGGGTACTGGAGGAGTTGGGCTGTTGGGGGTACTGGAGGAGTTGGGCTGTTGGGGTACTGGAGGAGTTGGCCTGTTGGGGTACTGGAGGAGTTGGGCTGTTGGGGAAGAGAACTAGGACCACAACATAGATGAGGTGAACGTTGAGAGTTGAATTGAGTCTTCATTCTATAGCAAGGTTAGTGTGAATACAAAGAGAACTGAGATCTTTCGCTTTTTCTTTTTTTTACCACAGAGTTCACTTTAAAGAGGACTCCGTTCGGTTCTTTTAAAGAGGACTATATGTGAAACACACTTAATGTCATGAAAATTATTGTCTTTAGGACTTGGTCGTTATTGAGAACCGTTGGTTGTGTTCTGGTCAGGACGTCTTTTGCAACCGGAAAAATTATGTCATTATTACGTCACACAACCAATGTATACTGTATGCCGTGTGAGGGAAGAGAAAGTTGTAGTCGGTATGTTTGTACCCTTGCCCTGGTGATAAGTGCTTTTACATCTTAAAGTACTTTACTCTGTAAGTGGCGGGAAATCACTCTGACAGAAATGTGGAGTGCCCACCTAACGTGCTGAATGGCAGCCATTTTGTTGTGTCTGCTTGGTAACCAGAGGTATGATGTTGGGGACTCTAATGGCTCAGTTAGGACCCTGAAAAGGCCTAATGTGACGTGTATGGCCTGGAGTGAAATGCACCATGCAGGGTTGTATTCAATCAATCAATCAAATGTATTTTATGAAGCCAGTTTTACACCAGTAAGTGCTATACAGATACCCAGCCTAAAACTCCAAAGAAGAAGCAATGCAGAGGCAGAAGCACAGTGGCTAGGAAAAACTCCCTAGGAGGCAGGAACCTAGGGAGAAACCTAGAGAGGAACCAGGCTCAGAGAGGTGCCAGTTCTCTTCTGGCTGTACCGGGTAGAGCTTTAAGAGTACATGTGTGGCCATTAAGCCCAGATCGTTTTTCAAGGCATTCAAAAGTTCATAGATGACCAGCAGGGTCAAATAATAACCACGATAGAGGAAGCAACACTATTAGGGTCGTCGTACAGGAGATGTGTTGTATCATAGAGATCTGTTGGGGGCATACAGTAATATGGTTACTTAAGGACATGTTACTATCATGTATGGGGACCAGCAGTATGTCAGCTTGTTGTGGAGTATTTGTAGGACTACTCACTGTATATCAGGTTATTGTGGAGTATTTGTAGGACTACTCACTGTATATCAGGTTATTGTGGAGTATTTGTAGGGCTACTCACTGTGTGTCAGGTTATTGTGGAGTATTTGTAGGACTACTCACTGTGTGTCAGGTTATTGTGGAGTATTTGTAGGACTACTCACTGTATGTCAGGTTATTGTGGAGTATTTTTAGAACTACTCACTGTATGTCAAGATCTTGTGGAATATTAGTACACATAGAGCTGAGAGGCGAACAGAGGAGAGTGTGTGGTTGTGTTGAGTCCTTTTGAAGTGAAGAAATCTCTGATGGCTGTTGAAGCAAGCTGCAAGCTGCATGTACTGAGAGACCATTGGAGCTTAGTGGAGCTATATGATAGGGCCTCCTACTGTGGTACTGCAGAGAGAGAGGGAGAGAGAGAGAGAGAGAGAGACTATGGTTGTCATGGGGTACACTCACCAACCAGGAATTCAGAAAATGGGACAAACTCCCAATTGAGACTCTGCATGCAGAATTATGTAAAGAATACTTTGTGTGCAACGCAAAATCCCAAACAATGCATGCAGAACAGAATTAGGACTATACCCACCTATTCTCCAGAAAATAGCCATCACCTACAAAGATATGAACCTAGAGAAGAGTCCCCTCAGCCAGCTTGTTCTGGGGCTCTGTTCACAAACACAAACAGACCCCATAGTGCCCAATGACAGAGACACATTTAGACCCAACCAAATTATGAGAAAACAAAAAGATAACTAGATGACACACTACAAAGAATCAACCAAAAAACTGAGCAAATTGGAATGTTATTTGGCCCTAAACAGAGAGAACACAGTGACATAATACCTGACCACTGTGACTGACCTCAAATTAAGAAAATCCTTGACTATGTACAGGTTCAATGAGCATGGCCTTGCAATTGAGAGAGGCCGCCGTAGGCAGACCTGGCTGTCGAGAGAAGACAGGCTATGTGCACACTGCCCACACAATGAGGTGAAAACTTAGCTGCACTTCCTAATCTCCTGCCAAATGTATGACAATATTAGAGACACATATTTCCCACAGATCACACAAGCCCACAAATCATTTTTAAATAAATCAAACATTGATAAACTCCCACATCTATTAGGTGAAATATCGCAGTGTGCAAGATTTGTGGCTCGTTGCCATGAGAAAAGGGCAACCTGTCACGCCCTGATCTGTTTCACCTGTCTTTGTGATTGTCTACACCCCCCTCCAGGTGTCACCCATCTTCCCCATTATCCCCTGTGTATTTATACCTGTGTTCTCTGTTTGACTGTTGCCAGTTCGTTTTGTTTMATTTTTTGACCTTTCTGCCCACCTTGACCCTGAGCCTGCCTGCCGTCCTGTATATTTTGCCCACTACTCGGGATTACCGACCTCTGCCTGACCTGACCCTGAGCCTGCCTGCCGTCCTGTATCTTTGCACCACGACTCTCGATTATCGACCCCTGCCTGCCTTGACCTGTCGTTTGCCTCCCCCTGTTGTCATAATATTCATTGTTACTTCGACACAGTCTGTATTTGGGTCTTACCTGAAACGCGATACAACCAGAGGAGCACAAACAACATTGTGAATACAACCTATATTTATTTATTTTTCATACTTCAACTATTTACACATTGTTACAACACTGTACATAGCCAATCATTTAACAATTGACATGTCTATATTATTTTAAAACGTTTGTGAGTGTAATGTTTAGTGTTCAGAGAGATGGAATGAGGGTGAGAGAGAGTGATGGAGCGAGAGAGAGCGAGAGAGAGAGAGAGAGAGAGAGAGAGAGAGAGATGGAAAGAAGGGTTGAGAGAGAGAGATGGAAAGAGGGGGGGAGAGGAGAGAGAAGATGGAGAGAGAGAGGATGGAGAGAGAGAGAGAGATGGAAAGAGGGTTGAGAGAGAGATTGAACGAGTGAGAGAGAGATGGAGAGAGGAGGGAGAGATGGAAAGAGAGAGAGCAGAATTAGGCCGATACCCACTAATTATCAAAATCCAGAAAAGAGCCGTTAAATTCTACAACCACCTAAAAGGAAGCGATTCCCAAACCTTCCATAACAAAGCCATCACCTACAGAGAGATGAACCTGGAGAAGAGTCCCCTAAGCAAGCTGGTCCTAGGGCTCTGTTCACAAACACAAACACACCCCACAGAGCCCCAGGACAACAGCACAATTAGACCCAACCAAATCATGAAAGAAAGACAGAAAAGCGGCCGGGGGGCGGCTGGGGACATGGTAAAAAAGTGCAAATAGCCCCTCCCGGGGAGCCTCACCTCCAGCGGAGAACACAATCTCCTTCTATATTCTAGATAATTACTTGACACATTGGTGAATTAATTAACAAAAAACAGAGCAAACTA
>NC_036843.1:29057522-29061400 GCF_002910315.2 Salvelinus sp. IW2-2015 | reverse complement strand
ATTCGCCTGTCACATCCAGCCTGTTCATTATTTCAGCCTGTCACATCCAGCCTGTCATATTCAGCCTGTCATATTCAGCCTGTCACATTCTGCCTGTCACATTCAGCCTGTCACATTCAGCCTGTCACATTCAGCCTGTCACATCCAGCCTGTCACATTCAGCCTGTCACATTCAGCCTGTCACATTCAGCCTGTCACATTCAGCCTGTCACATTCTGCCTGTCACATCCAGCCTGTCATATTCAGCCTGTCACATCCAGCCTGTCATATTCAGCCTCTATTTCCACCCCTTATATCTTGCAAACCAAAACATGTTCCTCCTCTCTGTGTAAAGCCACAGGGACAATCTGTCCCCTAGTACCGCCTGGGACCAAACGTATTCGACAAAATAGTTGCGTCTGAATGTAGTGGAACTGAAAGTGGTGATGAACGAGCGCCTTTCCAGAGCCGACGGGTGTTTTTAAGATTCGTAAACTATATAGTTTTCTACGCCTTTAAAGCGCAACATTTTTCTTCTCTCGTTTTTTTACCCCTTTTTGTGAGGACCAGCATGAATAATGTTCACTACGTAGGGTCAGTATAAAGGTATAAAGTGACTCCATAAGCAGGAAGCAACACATACTGCTTTTCATCTGAGCAATATGGAGCCAGTTGGCTTCTATTGGAACTGTCTATAGTAACTGTCTCTATGAACTGTCTATATAACTGTCTATAGAACAGTCTATAGTAACTGTCTATATGAACTGTCAATAGTAACTGTCTCTATGAACTGTCAATAGTAACAGTCATTAGTAACTGCTCTATGAACTGTCTAAAGTAACTGTCTATAGTAACTGTCATAGTACGTCATATGAACATGTACTATAGTAACTGTCATAGTAACTGTCATATAGTAACTCATAGTACGTCTATATAACTGCTCATATGTATATAACTGCTCTATGAACTGCAGTAACTGCTCTGATGAACTGTCAATAGTAACTGTCTCTATGAACTGTCTAAAGTAACTGTTCATAGTAACGTCTATAGTAACTGTCTCATATATACTGTCTATAGTAACTGTCTATAGTAACTGTCAATAGTAACTGTCTATCATGAACTGTCTATAGTAACTGTCAATAGTAACTGTCTCTATGAACTGTCTAAAGTAACTGTCTATAGTAACTGTCTATAGTAACCGTCTCTATGTACTGTCTAAAGTAACTGTCTATAGTAACTGTCAATAGTAACTGTCTATATGAAACTGTCTATAGTAACTGTCAATAGTAACTGTCTATAGTAAACTGTCAATAAGTAACTGTCTATATGAACTGTCTATAGTAACTGTCTCTATGAACTGTCTATATAACTGTCATAGAACTGTCTCTATGAACTGTCTATAGTAACTGTTCTATGAACTGTCTATAGTAACTGTCTATATGAACTGTCTCATAGTAACTGTCTATAGTAACTGTCACATAGTACGTCATAGTAACTGTCTATAGTATGTCAATAGTAACTGTCATATAGTAACTGTCAATAGTAACTGTCTATAGTAACTGTCTCTATGAACTGTCTATAGTAACTGTCTCTATGAACAGTCTATATGAACTGTCTATAGTAACTGTCTATATGAACTGTCTATAGTAACTGTCTATATGAACTGTCAATAGTAACTGTCTATAGTAATTGTCTATAGTAACTGTCTCTATGAACTGTCTCTAGTAACTCCATGCGATCACTGGACCCAGACAGTTTCTGTTCATTGTTTACTTAGGAGCCATTGACTCTCATTGAATACAAAGGAAGGGAGGAAATAGTAGTCTCCTGCTGTTCCCCTTAGTGGACTGCTCTCTCTGTTGTGGATGTAAAAGCAAAGACAGAGATAATCAAACCCAGAGCCAAAGGCTAGGAGTCCCTCCTCGGAACTTAAATGTCCATTACATGTGGATTTGCAGGCAGCCGGCCCTCCACGTTGTCTCATGGATAGACAGGCACATGCACGCTAATGCACACACACGCACGCACGCACGCACGCCACACCACACATCACACACACACACACACACACACACACACACACACACACACACACACACACACACACACACACACACACACACACACACAACCACTCGGGGGCCCATGCTTCAGTCATCGATGTCTATTTGTTTTATTTATTAAATCATTTTGACACTAACCCTCCAAAAAGTAATTCAGAAACATTTTTTTATTTTCCCATATGTACATGTTTATTATTTCTTGGGCTTTCAGAAATGTGACTGAAAAATGTAACTGATTGAAAGTACAAGATGTATCATCGAACACATGCCGTGGTCAAGGCTATGAAGGCGCCAGTGCAATGAGTACAGAACAGCTGACTCAGACGTTTCAAAGTGCATATAAGACTGAGATCCTAATGCAGGAAACCATCACTCCCAGAGAAGCGACAGTTGTGGATGGTCAAGAACAGCTTGATTGCCGTAGCAACATCAGGGAAACTGGGTAGAAGGGAGTGGTGCTTCACAAACAGTAGATCTGCAACATCTTTAATTGAGCCTCTCATTCACCTTAATTGCCGGCCTCAACACGGTATGGAAATACATTAACTGTACAGGAAGCTTTGGGGACAGGTCGTCTGGATACTGGACAGCCAACACATTGGCAGATGCAAACAAATCATTATCTTTAACAGTTCTTGAGGGCTTGAACAGAAAAAGACTTCAGGAGACCAGGGAAGATTTCATTTAATTAGATTTAGTTTAATTTACCTTGAATATTGCAGTCCCTTTGTGTAGGCTATTAACCAGACAAAACCCACTGAGTTCAACAATAAATAGTGGCTAAATGTATCCTCAAGCCAGCTACCTTTTCCCTTAATGTTGGCTATTTGATGGGTAATTTTTATAAATGCAGGAGAGTTGTATGTACAATTTTTTTTAAACTGGTATCTGATTAGTATGCTGTGGCATCTATTTTTCAATCTTTTATGTTTGAATTTCCGACTTGAATTACTGAACAAGTAATTACCAGTGGTGGAAAAAGTACTAAATTGTCATACTTGAGTAAAAGTAAAGATAGTTTAATGAAAAGTTACTCAAGTTAAAAGTAAAAGTCACCCAGAAAAATATTACTTGATTAAAAGTCTAAAAGTATTTTAGACTTTATACTTAAGTATCAAAGTAAAGGTATAAGTCATTTCAAATTCCTTCTATTAAGCAAAGCAGGCGGCACAATTTTCTGTTTTTTTAAATGTATGGATAGCCAGGGGCCACACTCTAACACGCAGAAATAATTTACAAAAGATTATTTTGTGTTTAATGAGTCTGTGGGATCAGAGGCAGTAGATTGCCTCTTGATACGTGTGTGAATTAGACCATTTTCCTGTACTTTTTTGGGTGTCAGGGAAAATGTATGGAATTAAAAGTACATTATTTTCTTTAGGAATGTAGTGAAGTAAAAGTAAAAGTTGTCAAAAATATAAATAGTAAAGAAAAGAACAGATACCCCCAAAAAACTACTTAAGTAGTACTTTAAAGTGTTTTTACTTAAGTAATTTACATCACTGGTAAATACGTTATTCCCGCCAACCAGCAGTCTAAATGGCAGTATTTGTAAAGCTTTGTGAAATGTTAGGCTTAGCATGATAAAATGACTACCAAATAGGCCTCCCAATGAACATTTATCCATTAGCTGAACAAATGCTATAGGCTACTTTCTCTGGCACCACAGAAAGCCTATCATTGAATCAATAGACAGCCGCATAGACATGTCATAATCGGTAGTCTGTACTTTGTGAGTGGGCCCGAACTCCGACCTTGCGGGTGTCCAGAGAAACTGCCTTACACACACACACACACACACACAAACTCATAAATTCGCACACACACAAACTCATA
>NC_036843.1:29018816-29056867 GCF_002910315.2 Salvelinus sp. IW2-2015 | reverse complement strand
ACTCATAAATTCGCACACACAACAACACACACACACACACACACACACACACACACACACACACACCACCACACACACACACACACACACACACACCACACACACCACACACACACACACACACACAAACAACACACACACACACACATAGCCTAGAGGGACACACACAGTCCATTGTCTCATCTTGTGTTCTGGTTCTGTCTGAGAGAATTAGTACATTTTTAACAGAGGGCCGCGACATTTGTCTCATTTTAAATGTAATGTTTGCATTATTCACATACTACAATATGTGTGTCAGGTCTCATGTTCAATTGTTTGTTTTTTTTAAAAAATGTAAAAATTCAGAGAATTAGATAATGCTTGCATTAAAAACACATAGTTATTTTGGTAAAGTCACAAGTGGATGGTTAGAAATAGCATCGATGTCCTTGTTCTATATTCGAGTGGAAACATCAGTACAATTCTTGCACCTAGCTCTGTGGTGTTCCTAATGTCCTATTTTGGGAACGTATGTGGGGCTGCTGGTCGACACACAGGAGTTGTTTAATGGATCAGGAGCAACAGAACCCCGGAAAACAAGAGATCAAAAGATTGTCCATTAGAATATCCTCCTTTTCAGGTTTGATTTTGTACTTGTGAATTGCTGAGCAGCAGCATATGTCACACAGCTTTTTGATCTGGTTCTCTCCCTATCTTTCTTTTCCTCTGACTTTTCCAGTTTTCCAGTATTCTTTCTCCTGTCTGTCTGTCTGTCTGTCTGTCTGTCCTGTCTGTTGTCTGTCTGTCTGTCTTCTGTCTCGTCTGTCTGTCTGTCTGTCTGTCTGTCTGTCTGTCTGTCTGTCTGCTGTCTGTCTGTCTGTCTGTCTCTGTCTCATTTAATCGTTCCTATTATTACTACCTCTCCCTCCATATATTTTTCCATCCCTCCCTCCCCTGAACAGTGCTGGCTGCGCTTCTTAGTTTCACCTGAGCCTAGTGTACCCTGCCCTTTAGTTTCACCTGACCTAGTGTACCCTGCCCTTTAGTTTCACCTGAGCCTAGTGTACCCTCCCTTTAGTTTCACCTGAGCCTAGTGTACCCTGCCCCTTCTCGCTCATGTCTGCCTGCACACCTCATTGTCACTCATTGATCTCTCAATGTTGCTGCCTGCTGTAGTCAGTGTAGGAATCACTCTCTCAGTGTTGCTGCCTGCTCGTCAGTGTAGGATCACTCTCTCAGTGTTGCTGCTGTAGTCAGTGTTAGGATCACCTCTCAGTGTTGCTGCCTGCTGTAGTCAGTGTAGGATCACTCTCTCAGTGTTGCTGCTGTAGTCACGTGTAGGATCACTCTCTCAGTGTTTGCTGCCTAGCTGTAGTCAGTGTAGGATCACTCTCTCAGTGTTGCTGCTGTAGTCAGTGTAGGATCACTCTCTCAGTGTTCTGCTGCTTGGTCAGTGTAGATACTATCTCAGTGTTGCTGTTAGTCATGTAGGATCACTCTCTCAGTGTTGCTGCCTGCTGTAGTCAGTGTAGGATCACTCTCTCAGTGTGTGCTGCTAGTCAGTGTAGGATCACTCTCTCAGTGTTGCTTGCTGTAGTCAGTGTAGGATCACTCTCTCAGTGTTGCGCTGCTGTAGTCAGGGTAGGATCACTCTCCTCAGTGTTGCTGCCTGCTGTGGGTCAGTGTAGGATCACTCTCTCAGTGTTGCTGCCTGCTGTGGTCAGTGTAGGATCTGATTAGGTCCTGTCCCATCTCCCTCTGAGCAGGGGCTGTTTCAGCGCTGAGCCTGGAACAGAGGGGGTGAATGGAATCACCAGATTCCCCCCCCCCCACACACACACACCCGACTGATAGCTGCTGGAGAGAGTGTGCACTACATCAGAGAGCGAGGCAGCCAGTGAATGAGCGCAGGAGATTCGCTCGCAGCCAGAAGAGCAGCAGGAGCGAACACAACTACGTAGGAAGCACCAGAGAGAGAGAGAAGGGGGGTCCTCCGATTTTCTTTCCTTCAGAGAAAAGGGGAGCGTGAGAAAGAGAGAAAAAAAGAAAAGAGCGTAACGGTTGGGTGAGAGGAGCATGCGAAAGAGAACACTCAATGTTTTATTTTTCTGAGGAACAAATCAGAACGTGAGAACTATATAGTTAGAGCCTAAGTGTGCTGTTTTTCAAATCGGTCAGAGATCTTAAGGAGTGTCGTAGCGATATAGAGATCATCTACTTCTTTACTTCGGGCGATAGAGCTGGACCTGTGGGGTTAGCTGAAACTGAAGCGGACCTGAATCTGGCTACAGGAGCTAACCCAGGTGGACGTGGGTTTGGTTCTGAGTGATCCTAGTATGGGTTTGTCTCTATCATGAGCCTCGTCTCTTTGGAGTTCCCCCCACCCCGTACCGTACGTCTGTTGTCAGTTCTTCGGGCTTGGATCATGCTTCGTCCCGCCGGTGGTGCAATGTCGCGGGGCTCCAAGGAAGGGGGGACGTACCACCTCTCCAGCCCCCTCCGCCTGCGCCTGAGCCCCTGGATGTGGTCTTTGACTCTAGGATGTATCACTGGGTCTGTGTGGAGTTCTTCTCCCAGGGGAAGGCAGGATAACAACGTGGCTGCAGCCGGACCTCCAGGGCAGGCTACGTCCTATACGTACCCCGAGCATCACCTCCACGGAACGCACCATCACTCCTCTGCATCTGTCTCCATCTGGCCAGCCTCACTTAGGGGTGAGTCACACTTTAGACCCTAAACTTACTCACACCGTAACCCTATGTTCTTGAACCCGAACAGGTTTTTTTTCTGAATCAAAAGGTTGGTTGTGGGCATATGGCTGGGGGCGGGGCAAATTGTGTACTCCACACGATCAGCGTGGCTAATTCTTTTGGGACAAAATGTCCCCATCTTGGCGGTGTATAGACATTTGAGAATTTTCTTACCAATTTCTTGCAATTCTACACAAATCTCCATGGAGTTGAGAGATTTTTTTGCGTTTTTAAAGCAAATTTCCTGTGATTCTACATATTCAGAAGTGGAGATTATTGATGTTTTTTTGCTGTTTTAAAGCTAATTTCCTGCAATTCGTGCATTTTGCCTTGGCTAATGCTTTGTTCTTCTACTCAAATATAACAACAAAATCACTACTGCCAAATAGTTTTATTCTCTCTGACTGTCTAACTTTTATTTTGGTGATTGTTCGTTCTCAAATATTATACTATAAAAAAAAGTATAAGTCTATTATCATTAATACATCATTTATATCTGATTGTTTAAAGTTTACACTGAAAGCCTCTTTTCCTCCTGAAGATGTTTCTTCTTCTTCTTATTAAATGCTTAGGTGGCCAAGGATAACAATGACAGTAAAATCCCAGCCTAAAGCCCTAACTGTAAACCCTAACCTAACTCCGTTTTCTCTAATCGCAAGCAACCTAGGGGCAACCTAGCGTTTAATACTTTCCAGAGAATCCACCAAATTCACATCCTGAGAAAATTGCAAGAAATTAACAGGCATCCCGGTATTCCCTTCCGAATGTATTTTGTTTCTCTCTCTCTCTGTTTCTCTCTCTGTCTRTTTCTCTCTCTGTCTGTCTSTCTCTCTCTTGGTCTGTCTCTCTCTCTCTGTCTGTCTGTTTTTCTCTGTTTCTGTCTCTCTCTCTATCTCCATCTGTCTCTCTATGTCCATTTGTCTGTTTCTCTCTCTGTCTGTTATCTCTCTGTCCCTATCCGTCTGTTTATCTCTCTGTCTGTCTCTGTCTGTTATCTCTCTGTCCCTCTCTGTCTGTTTCTCTCTATGTCTGTCTCTGTCTGTTATCTCTCTGTCCCTCTCTGTCTGTTTCTCTCTATGTCTGTCTCTGTCTGTTTCTCTCTCTGTCTGGTATCTCTCTGTCTGTTATCTCTGGCTGTTATCTCTCTGTATGTTATCTCTCTGTCTGGTATCTCTCTGTCTGTTATCTCTCTGTCCCTCTCTGTCTGTTTCTCTCTCTGTCTGTCCCTAACATTAATCCAAACAGTTGCATTRTTTCGATTGGACAAATTCAGGTAAKTCCTTCCCCATTTTGTTGTTTGTTTCCGTTTTTAGAAATGTCTTGAAACAGAATCTGCGTAATAAATACGCCCCAGTCGAGCCAGCGCAAGGGAGAGAGAGGAGGGGGCAGGCAGAAAAAAATGTGGTGCGCATACGTCTTTGTAATCTGTTTTGGATGCCTCGCAAATTCACCAAAGTAGCCTAAAGTTTGTCTCGTCCGCTCTGGTTTTATTTAAATTACACAACTTTCCCAAGGCCTTTATAGCCAACCTGGAATCAGAGCATTTCATATTATTTTGATTATTTTATATTATTATATTATCTGAGACACTCCATTTATGTTAAGTTTTGTTAAGTATGTATGGCACCTATTAATTTTTGGATATCCGTCAAATCAAATCAAATTGTATTTCTCACATGAGCCGAATGCAACAGGTGTAGACCTTACAGTGAAATGCGTACTTACAAGACCTTGACCAACAATGCAGTTTTAAGAAAGAACCTAAAAAAGTAAGAGATAAGAATAACAAATAATTAAAGAGCAGCAGTAAAATAACAATAGCCAGTCTATATACAGGGAGTACCAGAACAGAGTAAATGTGCGGGGCCACCGGTGTCGAGGTAATTGAGGTAATATATACATTTGGGCCGGCAGGCAGCCTACTGGTTAGAGTGTTGGACTTGTAACCGAAAGGTTGCAAGATCGAATCCCTGAACTGACAAGGTACAAATCTGTCGTTCTGCCCCTGAACTAGGCAGTTAACCTACTGTTCCTAGGCCGTCAATGAAAATTTGAATTTGTTCTTAACTGATTTGCCTCGTTAAATAAAGGTTCATTTAAATTGTTATATTTTTTTTAGGTAGAGTTATTAGAAAGTAGCAGCAGCATAGAAGAGGGGAAATAGTAAATAGTCTAGGTAGTCATTTGATTAGATGTTCAGGAGTCTTATGGCTTGGGGGGTAGAAGCTGTTTAGACGCTTCTTGGACCTAGACTTGGCGCTCCGGTACCGCTTGACGTGCGGTAGCAGAGAGAACAGTCTATGACTAGGGTGGCTGGAGTCTTTGACAATTTTTAGGATCTTCCTCTGACAGGGCCTTCCTCTGGAGGTCCTGGATGGTAGGAAGCTTGGCACCGGTGATGTATTGGGCCATACAAACTAACCTCTGTAGTGCATTGCGGTCAGAGGCCGAGCAGTTGCCATACCAGGCAGTGATGCAACCCGTAAGGATGCTCTTGATGGTGAAGCTGTAAAACCTTTTGAGGATCTGAGGACCCATGCCAAATCTTCTCAGTCTCCTGAATGGGAATAGGTTTTGTCGTGCCCTCTTCACAACTGTCTTGGTGTGCTTGGACCGTGATAGTTTGTTGGTGATGTGGATGCAAAGGAACTTGAAGCTCTTAACCTGCTCCACTACAGCCCCGTCGATGAGAATGGGGCGGATTCGGTYCTCCTCCCTATAGGCTGTTTCATCGTTGTCTGTGATCAGGCCTACCGCTGTAGTGTCATCGGCAAACGTAATGATGGTTTTGGAGTCGTGCCTGGCCTTGCAGTCATTAATGAACAGGGAGTACAGGAGGGGGCTGAGCACGCACCCCTGAGGGGCCCCAGTGCTGAGGATCAGCATGGAGGATGTGTTTTTACCTACCCTTACCACCTGGGGGCGTCSAGTCAGGAAGTACAGGATCCAGTTGCAGAGGGAGGTGTTTAGTCACAGGGTCCTTAACTTAGTGATGAGATTTGAGGGCACTATGGTGTTGAACGCCAAGCTGTAGTCAATGAACAGAAACTATTTTCGGTCATAAGAGACGGTAGCAGAAACATTATGTACAAAATAAGTTACAAATAATGCAAAAAATTATAATAATTAAGAACCAAAAAAAAACAGCAGCCATCCTCTCTGGCGCCATCTTTTCTAACTTTATGAAATATCACTCATTTCGTATGATATGGTACAATTTTGCAAAAAGTATGATATGTTACGAATTCTAGCTAGCTGGCTAACGTTAGCTAGCTGGCTAATGTTAGCTAGCTGGCTAATGTTAGCTAGCTGGCTAATGTTAGCTAGCTGGCTAATGTTAGCTAGGCTAGGGGTTAGGCTTAAGTATAGGAGCTAGGTCAAAGGGTTAAGGTTAGGGTTCGGGGAAGGGTTAGCTGAAAGGATTAAGTTTAGAGGAAGGATTAGAAGAAGGATTTGCTAGCATGCTAAGTAGTTTCAAAGTAGCAAAAAAATAGCAAGTGGTTGCAACATTTCTACTTAGCTGTAATGCTGAAGTTGTCCATGATGAGATTTGAACTCACAACCTTCGGGTTGCTTGACGTTCATGTTATAGGCACACACATTCACCCCGAGCAATCACCCTACCTTAATTTTTGCCTTAAAGCCTCATGGCGCACCGATCCCTTTAGCGGGATCCTTTTCGTCAACATCCGGTGAATTGCAGAGCGCCAAATTMAAAATAAATTACAAAAAATATAAAATGTTCATTAAATCACAAGTGCAATATACCAAAACACAGCTTAGCTTGTTGTTAATCCACCTTGCGTATCAGATTTCAAAAAAGCTTTACGGTGAAAGCAAACCATGAGAATTTATGTGAGGACAGCTCTCAGTAGACAAAACATTACAAACAGCTAGCAGCAAAGTAGATTGGTCACGAAAGTCAGAAAAGCAATAAAATGAATCGCTTACCTTTGATGATCTTCGTATGTTTGCACTCACGAGACTCCCAGTTACACAATAAATGTTTGTTTTGTTCGATAAAGATTATTTTTATATCCACAAAAACCTCCATTTGTTGGTGTGTTTTGTTGAGTAATCCACAGGCTCGTGCAGGTCACGACGGGCAGACGAAAATTCCAAATAGTATCCGTAAAGTTCGTAGAAACATGTCAAACGATGTTTATATTCAAACCTCAGGTTGTTTTTAGCCTAAATAATCAATAATATTTCAACCGGACAATAACGTCGTCAATTTAACCTGTTAATGGCTGCGGTACACCTATGACAACATCCAGCCCTCAAGTGCAGGGCGCGAAATTCAAATCTATTTTTTTTTTATATTTAACTTTCACACATTAACAAGTCCAATACAGCATTTGAAAGATAAACATCTTGTCATCCAGCCAACATGTCCGATTTTTTAAATGTTTTACAGAGAAAACACCACATATATTTATGTTAGCTCACCACCAAAATAAAAAAGGAGGACAGACATTTTTCACAGCACAAGTAGGATGCAAGTAGCATGCACAAGCCAACCTAACTAACCTAGAACCAACCTAAATAACCTAGAAAAAACTACCTCAGATGACAGTCCTATAACTGTGTACACAATAATCTATGTTTTGTTCAAAATGTGCATATTTTAGCTATAAATCAGTTTTACATTACTGCTACCATCATCGCTACAGTCAGAAATCGCACAGGGAGTAGCCAGAGAAAATACAGACACAACGTCAACTACTAATTCACATCAATAAAACATTTCAGAACAATATATGGTGGATAGCTAATGAAAGACAAAGATCTTGTGAATAGAGACAATATTTCCGATTTTTCAAGTGTTTTACAGCGAAAACACATAATATCGTTATATTAGCTTACTACAATAGCTAGCACACAGCAGCATTGATTCTAGTCAAACGGTAGCATAGCAAAGTTCGACAGATATATGAAAAAGCATCCCAAATTGGGTCCTTATTTTGTGATCTTCCATCAAGAAATGTTCTCCAAGGGGTCCTTTGTTCAGAAATGTCTTTATTTCGATCCAGAACGAACAATTTCCCTCGTTGAAATTAGCAAGCACACTGGCAGTGCGACGCTAACCTCTCCATCTTGAAAAAATTCTTGCGTCGCATCACGTCTAAAGTCCAGAAAACATTTCAATAATATAATTAAAGTATATTGAAAAAACATACTTAGGATGATATTGTGACATGTATCAAATAAAATCGAAGCCAGAGATCATATCACCTATAACGACGGTTTTCCAAGGAGGCTACTCAGATCCAACTTCGCGCCTTCCAAAAAAAATAAAGTGCGCACTTCTCACTCCAAGAGGTTGTATCAATCCCTGACCGAGAATAATCAAGTGATTTCTTCTCTCACTTCCGCTGACACCCAGAGGAAGGCGTATGACGTGTTTCTACAGTCCTAAGTGACATGCCCTTTATAGACAAGGGTTTGAAAAGCGACATCGATTTTGGAAATCTCACTTCCGGATAGGAAATGGGCTGTAAAAATTGTTCTGTTCCACTTAGAGAAATAATTAAAACGGTTGTTAGAAACTAGAGACTGTTTTCTATCCAATAGTAATAATAATATGCATATTGTAAGAGCAAAATTGATTAAGAGGCCGTTTGAAAATTTGCACATATTTCCAGTTTTCAATACGCCCCTGCAGCCATAACAAGTTAAAAGGTAAACAAGAAACGCACTCTCTCGGTCGCGATCATGAAAAAGCTCTGTGACACTTTAGGGTCCACTCATTCAGACTGCTCTTACTTCTTCATTTTTCAGAATACAAGCCTGAAACAATTTTAAAGACTGTTGACATCTAGTGGAAGGCATAGAAACTGCAATTTGAGTCCTAAGTCATGGATACTGTAATGGCATTGAATAGAAACTACAAACCCACCAAAAAAATACTTCCTGATGGATTTTTCTCAGGTTTTCGCCTGCCAAATCAGTATGTTTATACTCAACAGACACAATTTTAACAGTTTTGGAAACTTTAGAGTGTTTTCTATCCTAATCATCCAGTTATATATGCATATCATATATTCTGGGCCCGAGAAGCAGGCATTTAACCTTTCTAGGACAACGTTCCACTAGCGGAACCCCCCCCCAACAATCCGCTGAAAGGCAGAGCGGGAATTCAAAAAATTTTTGGTTGAAATATTTAACTTTCACACATTAAGTCCAATACAGCAAATGAAAGATAAACATCTTGTTAATCTACCCATCATGTCCGATTTTTTAATGTTTTACAGCGAAAACACAACATATATTTTGTTAGATCACCACCAAATCCAAAAAACACACCAGCCATTTTTCCCAGCCAAAGTAAGAGTCACAAAAGCAGAAATAGAGATAAAATTAATCACTAACCTTTGAAAATCTTCATCAGATGACACTCATAGGACGTCATGTTACACAATACATTTATGTTTTGTTCGATAATGTGCATATTTATATCCACAAAATCTCGGTTTACATTGGCGCCATGTTCAAGAATGCCTCCAAAATATCCGGAGTAATTACAGAGAGCCACGTCAAATTATCAGAAATACTCATCATAAACTTTGATGAAAGATACATGTTTTACATATCATTAAAGATACACTTGTTCTTAATGTCACCGCTGTGTCAGATTTTAAAAAAACTTTACAGAAAAAGCATACCATGCAATAATCTGAGACGGCGCTCAGAAATACACAACATTTCTCCGCCATGTTGGAGTTAACAGAAATACGAAATTACATCATACATATTCCCTTACCTTTGATGATCTTTCATCAGAATGCAGTGCCAGGAATCCTAGTTCCACAATAAATCGTTGTTTTGTTCGATGATGTCCATTACTAGTGTCCAAATAGCTACTTTTGCTAGCACGTTTAGTTCACATGTCCAAACGCTGGCGCCGGTCCAGGCGAACTTGGACAAAAACTTCAAAAAGTTATATTCCAGGTCGAATAAACTGGTCAAATTAAGTAGAGAATCAATCTTCAGGATGTTGTTATCATATATATCCAATAACGTTCCAACCGGAGCATTCGTTTTTGTCTACAGAGTAATGGAACGCATGGCGATATAATGAGTAAAGCGCATGACCAGGAACTAGCATTCTGCCAGACCACTGACTCAAATAGCTGCTATCCGGCCCCACATCACACTAGAGGCTTCATTCCACGTTCTACTGACTGTTGCCATCTAGTGGAAGGAGTAGGAAGTGCGAACAGATCCATATCTTACTGGGATGTGAATAGACGATAAGTTTAACATCAACCAGCCCCAAAATGTCMATTTCCTGTTTGGAAGTTTGCCYGCCATATGASTTCCGTTATACTCACAGACATAATTCAAACAGTTTTAGAAACTTCAGGGTGTTTTCCATCCAATAGTACTAATATGTAATAATATGCATATATTAGCATCTGGGACAGAGTAGGAGGYAGTTCACTATGGGCACGCAATTCATCCAAAAKTKAAAATGCTGCCCCCTATCCCTAAAAAGTTAAGTGGGGCATACATTTCATCCAAAATTAYGAATGCTGCCCCCTACCCTAGTGAAGTTAAGTAACCCTCTGTCTTATGTAACAGATAATTGTGTGTCTCTGATTTACATTTACCGTTTTACGTCTAGTCTTTGAGACTAGACTGTTATAACCTATTGCCTATAATAGAGAAAATAATATGTTTTGTGATAACTGCGCTGCAATTTTAACTTTAGAAATAAAATTCAAATTTGGCTCCGGATTTTCTTAATGTTAACGATACCAATTTGGTTTAAACATTTGAACCTTCACACCCTTAAAATAAACCTCCCTTTCTCCCCCCCTCTTTTTTCTCCTCTCTTCTCACCTCTCCTCTCTCCGCTCTACTCTCTTCTGTCTCCTGTGCTCTGCGTGTTGCTGACTCTGATTAGGGTCCCAGAGGAAAGAGCCGTAGGTTGTAGAGTCTATGCATTAGCTGAATGGCAGTAATGGGTCTGTGGTGGAGCCTTCTGCTGGGGAGAGGGGGATAAGGAGATGAGAGTAGGGGACGCGTTTGGAGAGGGGAAAAGAGAGACGGATGTCAGGAGCTCTGAATAGGCCTCGATCAGTCGCTGTGATGTGGGGCTTTTTTTACTGTTTAATTACTTGGAAGAAGACAGTGTTTCACTAGGCTGTATAGTGCTGCTGTGTTTTGAACGTGTGGGATCTGATATGTGCAGCGATTTAGCTCTGCACCCCTCTCCCACGGTGCCACAGCAATTATTCCCCAAAAACATTGACTGAGGAAGTGGCTATATTCAAAGTGTGTGTGTCTGTGTGTGTGTGTGTCATGTGTAATATTGGTATTTTGAATAGTTCACTTTTGTTATTCTGGAAAACGAAAGCCTCTGGAAGTGTGATGAAAGTGATTATGAGTAATACAATGTAGTGTGTGCATGGAATGGAGGCATAGAAGCAATGAATGGTGTGTAACAAAAGCTCAAACACAAAACTCCAAAACCATTCATCTGGGACATTCCTATACCTGAGGCTATGTCTGCCTTTCTATCTCTCTGTCTATGTCTCTACCTTCTCTACTCTCTTCTCTCTCTCTCTTCTCTCTCTCTTCTCTTCTCTCTCCCTATCATTCTCCTCTCCTCTCTCCCTCATTCCATCTCTCTCTGTCTATGTCTCTCTCTCTCTCTCTCCCTCTATCCTTCTCTCTTCTCTCTCTCTCTCTCTCTCCCTCTATCCTTTTTCTCTCTCTGTCTCCTCTCTATGCCCTCTCTTCTTCTTTTTTTCTCTCTCTCTCTCTCCCTTCATTCCTCTTTCTCTCTCTCTGTCTCCCTCTATGCTCTCCTCTCTCTCTCTTTTTTTTTCTCCTTTTCATCTCTCCTCATATCCATTATCTCTCTGTCTCTGTCTCTCTCTCTGTCTCTCTCCTCCGGCTCTCAAAGCTTATCGAATTACACCTCCTCCTCAACTCTCCTCATTGTCGTTGACAGGTACTGGCTATAGTTAATCCTAAAAAACTTACTTGTGGATATCATTGAATTAAATCCCATTTAGTACTTTACTCACTTGTTCGTAAAAGTTTTGTTTTTGCGAGCGCAGCAGATGCATCAGCTGAGTATGGAAGCCTTCGTTCAGCAACATTTTAACCACAAAATTCAGAAATAATTGGTGAGCGAGTGCATTCACGCTTAGCATGAGTGTTGAGTACAGTGATGGGGACAGTCTTAGCGTGAATGTTAGCTGGTGACTAGGATTTTTTCGCATGGAGTGTTGAGCATGCGTGACTGGCATTATGTCTTAGTGGATTTACTTGCAGGAGTTTGGACGGTCACTTATTTCTTACGTGAGGTTGTAGGCATGGTGACACTGGGATGTCAGGTTTGGAGCTGTTGAAGCATGGGATACTTGTATGGGATGTGAGACTGCGGGGATTTCTTAGCAGTGGATTGTGGGCATGGTAGACTGGATTGTACTTAGCGGGGTTTGAGGCATCATGGTGACAGGTGTCTTAGCAGTGGAGTGTTGCTGCATGGGACTGGGGATTTGTCTTACAGTGCGAAAGTGTTGAGCATGGATGACTGGGATTGTCTTACGGAGTGTTGAGAGCATGTGTGACTGGGATAATGTCTTAGAAGTGGAGTGTTGCTGCCATGGTGACTGGGGATTGTCTTAGCATGGGAGTGTTTGCTGCATTGGTGACTGGGATTGTCTTAGCAGTTGGAAGTGTTGAGGCCATGGTGACTGGGGTGTTTTTAGCGCGGTTGAGTTGTTAAGCACAGTTTGACAGGGGATTGTCTTACAGTGGAGTGTTGCTTGGGGCATGGTGACTGGGATTGTCTTAGCAGATGAGTGTGTAGGCATCGTGACTGGATTTTCATTGGTGACTGGGGATTGTCTTAGGCGTGGATGGTTGAGCATGGTACTTGGGATTGTACTTAGCAGTGGAAGGTTGAGGCATAGTGACCTGGGACAGTCTACGGGAGTGGGCATGGTCTGGTTGTCAGGCGGATGGGTGAGATGTTGACTGGGATTGTCTTAGCAGTGGAGTGTTGACATGTTGACTGGGGATTGTCTTAGGAGTGAGTGTTTGAGGCATGGTGACTGGGGATGTCTTTAGCGGTGGAGGTTAGACATGGTTGACTGGATTGTCTTAGCATGGAGTGCTTGAGGACATGTGACTGGGATTATGCTTAGCAGTTGGAGTGTTAGGCATGTGACTGGGATTGTCTAGCATGTTGAAGTGTTGCTAGCATTGGTACTGGGGATGTTGCTTAGCGTGGAGTGTTGATGCGCCATGATGACTGGGGATTGTTACGGGTTGAGCCTAGGATCGGCAGTTCTAGTTGAGGGGAACAGGTGGACTGGGGAATGTCTTAGCAGTGGAGTGTTGATGGAATGGTGAACGTGGGATTGTCTTAGCTGAGCTTATACATCTTGCATCCATCTCCATTAAAATAAAGAGTAGACTTCCTCAAGTGGAAGGTGCGTCTGCAAACAGAAGGGAGAAGGAGGAGGAAAGAGAAAATAATTCTTTCTTTTCACCTCTAGAAAACTTTTGTTGTTTTCTTAAATCTTCTGACGACTTTGTTTTCCAAGGTTTTGTGTGTGTGTGTGTGGTGTGTTGTGTGTGTGTGTGTGTGTGTGTGTGTAGCTGTGTGATGTGTGTGTGTGTGTGTGTGTGTGTGTGGTGTGTGTGTGTGACTGATGTGTTGACCTGTGTGTGTGTGTGGTTGTGTGTGTTTGTGTTGTGGTGTGTGTGTGTGTTGTGTGTGTGTGTGTGTGTGTGTGTGTGTGTGTGTGTGTGTGTGTTTGAGCCTGTTGTGAGCCTGGTATGTGTGCGTGTGTGTGTGTGTGTGTGTGTGTGTGTGTGTGTGGTGTGTTGTGTGTGTGTGTTTGTGTGTGGGTGTGTTGTGGTGTGTGTGTGTGTGTGTTGTGTGTGTGTGTGCCGTGCCTTGTTGTTGTGGTGTGTTGTGTGATTGTGTGGTGTTGTTGTCTATCCTGTGTGTCCTGTGTGTGTGGTTTTGCTGTGTGTGTGTTGTGTCGTGTGACCTGTGTGTGTAGTTGAGCCTGTGGTGGAGCCTGTGTTGTGTGTGTGTTGAGCCTGTTGTGTTGTGTGTTTGTGTGTCTTTGTGTTGTGTTGTGTGTGGTGTGTTGGTGTGTGTGTGTGTGTGTGTTTTTTTTTGTGTGTGCTGTGTGTGTGTATGTGTGTGTGGTGGTCTGTGTCGTGTGTGATGTTGTGTGTGAGCCTGTGTGTGGTGTTGTGGTTTTTTGTGTGTGTGTGGATGTTTTGTTGTGCCTTGTGTGTGTGTTGTGTGTTGGGTGTTGCTTGTGTGTGTGTGTGTTTTGTGTTCTCGTGCCGTGGCTGTTCCGTGCGTTCTGCGCTGCTGTGGGTTTTTCTGATGACTAATCAGCCTGCCTGTTGTCCATCTCATAAGAGAGCTAGCGTAGAGTTTACTGTGACTAGGAAGGCTTAAAGCTTGAAGGGGTATGATAAAAACCGCTAGAAAACAAAGGCGACAGCTGGGATTTGTCCAGCCCAACAATGATGAACTCTGTTGACAACTTTGTCTGCCAAACCAGCTTTTAGCTGCGGATACAAATCACCACCACAACCACCAATTAACAAACAACAACTGCCCATAGTGTTCTCCTCTCTTGTAGACAATGTTTTTTAACTTAGTGAAGAGAAAGAATTCAAGCTTTAGTTTTCATATGCACGGTATAATTTGACAATATTATTTGACTCAAGTTGTTATTATTTATTGTACTCTCACTTATTAGCATAGCTAGCTAGCCTAGCCAAGCCCCTTATATCCTAGTCAGCTATACCTAGTCAGCTATACCTAGCCAGCTATACCTAGTCAGCTATACCTAGTCAGCTATACCTAGTCAGCTATACCTAGTCAGCTATACCTAGTCAGCTATACCTAGCCAGCTATACCTAGTCAGCTATACCGTTTTTATCTTGTTATCGTATCTTGTTTTTAAATAGCGAGCCAATATGTTTTCATCAATTTTATTTCCCTGACTGATCAAAACGTGCTTTCTCATGGCTCTCTCTTGTCTCTCTGCAGCAGACATATTTTGAGAAATATGTTTAAACATCAAATCGTAATAAAATCGCATTATCGAATGGCAATACATATAATACCGTCACCTAAGTATGTGTCACGTACGTCGTAGTGAGGAGACCAAGGCGCAGCGTGATGTGAATACATTCTTTTTTAATTAACGAATGAACCACTAAACAAACTAACAAAAACAACAAAACTAACGTGAAGCTATAAATAACTGCGTGCTGACATGCAACTACACCTAGACAACTACCCACCAATACAGGTGGGAAAAGGCAACCTAAGTATGGTTTTCAATCAGAGACTACAATAGACAGCTGTCCCTGATTGAGAACCACACCCGGCCAAACACACAGAAATACAAATCATAGAAAAAGGAACATAGAATGCCCACCCAAATCACACCCTGACCAAACCAAAATAGAGACATAGAAAGCTCTCTACGGTCAGGGCGTGACAGTATGGTTATAATATCCTATCGTGAGGTCTCAGTTTTTACAGGTTATAAAGCCAATATGCAGTATCAAATAAAACAGGTTTGTTCTATTTCTGAGGTGGGAAGTCTCAAAACATGTTTTTGCCCAAGCAAGGCATATAAACTTTTAAGATTGACTTCTAGGATTAGCAATCCAAAAGATTCTCTGTAAATGTACTCAGCCTACACTATTTACTATTTACTATCTACTAGCCKTCTAAGTTAGGAGAGTTTGTACAGGAACTAGGGGGTTTTCTAGCATTTCCAAAAGGCCTGGGCAATTTGGCCAAAATATCATATTACAATGTATTCATATTTTTGACAGTATGACGGTATTTTATATTTATGAATAAGAAAAGTTATGAATATGCGTTGAGTAGTTCATGACCCTAGGGTGGTGACAACACATTAATTGTGAGCAATTTTGATTTGTCTTTCTCCATTCTGATTGTTGTAGTCAGTTCGAATCCAACTTCATCCAAAAATCATTTYCACCATTTCCATCCATGTCCCGTACTCATTGTGTATCATTTCTACTGATATGGGCCTAATTTAAATGGTGAACTGTTGGAATCATGAAACTAGAATGATTATTCTAATTCTATAGTTGGGATATATTGGACAGCACTTTCAATACATTATTGTTTGACATGACAATGAATGAAAAGACAGAGAGSAATTATTGTGACAGGGTAGGAACTAAATTATTGGTCARTGTTTTCTAGGGGACCTTAATTAGATGTTACATTACATGTTTTTTTATTCCTTCATGTAGCTAGCTAGCGCTAGCTAGCATATTCATGCTTTACCTGCTACTCTCTGATTTAGAAGATACCTTTGCAGAAACAACATGCTGCTGCTATACCTACAGTACACCAGCACTGGTATCAAATTATATTAGCTAGATCCTTTTGCTATGACTCTTTGGACACTTAGAAAGGTAGCTGGCCAGCTAACTAGCGATTATCATTAGCAGCTAACACAATTCATCTAAGCTAAGCCCCAAAAAATTACAAACTAGCTATTTGCAGACAGTAAGATACACAAACTAATAGTGTTATAATAACGCTTGTGGATTTATATGAAGAAACAAATTGGAAATAATCATTTGCTGTCACCAACATCTTGCTGTATCTGACATTTCCTCATAATGAGGATCCTGGGCGCATGGTTCAGGTATTTGTATTTGTATTTATTATGGATCCCCATGAGCTGCTGCCAAGGCATTACCTACTTTTCCTGGAGTCCAGCAAAATGAAGGCAGTTATATACAATTAAAAAAACATTACGTTACACATCACAACAGATTTCACAACACATTAAGTGTGTGCCCTCAGGCCCCTACTCTCGACCTTATATTAATTTTTTATTTAACAATTTTTCTACTCTACTACCACATATCTACAACACAAAATCCTTGTGTATGTGTGTATATTGTCGTGACCTTGGAACCATTAATGTGATTACGGTTATTTTGTCAAATCAATGAACTATGTTTAATTATTACAATTATTAAATTAATCATTAAACAATTAATTAAGTAGTAGTCTGGGGCACCACGGGAAAAGTTTATTTATCCACTTACTGTTTTCCCGAATTAACTCTAAAGATGCATATTTATCGTTATACCAGTCATCCATGATTTATCATTATTACCTCGTCAGTCTCATTCTGAACGTCGTTGACTTCCATCCATTACTTATCATTATTACCTCGTCATTCTCATTCTGAACGTCGTTGACTTCAAATTTACACGAACCCTAGTCTCCATGATGAATCTGCAATACACAGATTGGCTTAATTATGTATTTACTAACTAAATAATCACACAGAACTACATAAACACACACACAGGATATATTATACATTGGTTACTAACATGATGCCATGAGAAGTCCCTAGTGGACTAACCCAATATGACGGCTTGCTACAAATGAAAGGGGGGGAAGAAGAGCAGGAAAAGAAGAGACAAAGGAATTCAACTATTGTACAGTTGAATAATATGCTCATCGTAAATACGGATATTTAGCACCCTAACAGCCGCTCATTCGGATTTAGAAATGCAACGCATATTTACGCTTTGTCGTCTCGCTATGTTGAAAATGACCGATCAGTCTGTGGAGTCAGTCGACAGAAAGTCTCTGGTTGTGTAAGTCCCTGGTTGTCCACCAGAGGTCACCATGTCCTTTGTAGTTGTGGTAGGTTTCGTAGTGTCTGTTAGAACACATCTTCCAGAGGTGTATCACGTGGTGTTCAGTGGGCCTTGTTTAGAATAGATACCCTAGAGATACCTATAGTGGTGAAAGGAAATTGTTCTTTGTCCCTCGTCTTCAGTCGAGTTTCCTAGGCTAACAGTGCAGAAACAGCTGCAGACTGAATGTGCCTGCGTAGTCTTCTTCTTCTTCTTTGAGAGAGAGTATCAGAGGGTCTCCTCGTTTTCTGGTCTGGTAGAGATTTTCTACTTCTCCGTTGAAAGTTTCAGACTTTCTAACCATTTTGTACCTTTCAGCTCATCCTGTCTGTCACGCTGGTCTAATGTAGAGTCTAACCATTATACACATCCGGCTTACCATCCATTTACTGGTCTGTAGAGGTTCCAACCATTTCAATGTATGGATGGTCCTCAAGTTCTCTGGTCTAATGTAAATTTCGTTAGCTGTCCTTTTATGCCCGCGCCGTGAAGGGCGGGTTGCCACAAGGTCTGTGCTCCCGTGGGCGTTTACTGACTAGGTAAAACTTTACATGAAAAACAATTATCTAATTTAGAAGGCTAAAATCACATTTAATCTTCTCACAAATAGTTTCATATTTAATCATATAAGTTCCACAATATTTAGATGTAAATCTAATAACTGGGACGTATACATTTGTAGAGTTACCGTTATTTGGTTATGACTCTCCTTCACAAAACAACACCTGATCTGTCATAATTGTTCTTTAGGTCCCTTCCGACCAATTCTCACATTCTTTTTATTGTCTCATTGTCTAACCTTTTCATGTTCCAGTACTGACCCGGTTGTTAAGTCATAAAACTCTGGTGGGAGAGAGAGAGAGAGTGATAGGGGGGGCTGATCTGGCACTTATGATCCTCACCCAAGAGGGAAAGTCCTGAAAGTATGGTATGTAATCACGTGTGTGTGTATGGTTGTGTCTGTGCCTGTGTGTGTGTCTCTTTACAGTCCCCTCTGTTCCGTAAGGTGTATTTTTTAACCCTCCTGCTGCTTTCCGGATTTACAAGTTTTCTCTCTGTAAAATGTAGTTCATTTAAACAGACAGCTCGGTGCATTCAACGTGTCAATACTTCTCACAAATACAAGTAGTGATGAAGTCAATCTCTCCTCTACTTTGAGCCAGGAGATTGACATACATACTATTAATGTTATTGTTATTAATGTTAACATCAGYTATCTGAGCAGCTAACCGATCAATGCAGCTGTACACAGCCCATCTGTAGATAGCCCACCCAATCTAACTACCTCATCCCCATATTGTTTTTATTTACGTTTCTACTCTTTTGCACACCAGTATCTCTACTTGCATATCATCATCTGCTCATCTATCACTCCAGTGTTAATTTGCTAAATTGTAATTACTCCGCTACTATGGCCTATTTATTGCCTTACCTCCTCATGCCATTTGCACACACTGTATATAGACTTTCTTTTTTTTCTATTGTGTTATTGACTGTACGTTTGTTTATCCCATGTGTAACTCTGTGTTGTTGTTTGTGTCGCACTGCTTTGCATTATCTTGGCCGGGTCGCAGTTGTAAATGAGAACTTGTTCTCAACTAGCCTACCTGGTTAAATATCGGTGAAATAAAAAAAGAAAATTGTGAATGGGTGACGACAGGCTCTCTTTGATCCCACTGCTAAATACATGACAGAGAGAGACAGACCTGGACTCGGGTTAGACGTAACATAGTAAACAAAAATCCAGGGCACTCAAATGAGCATGATATCTTACGTTTGATATCATTTGGTATGATACAGTATGTTCTAATTACCCCTTGACTTTTTCCACATTGTGTTACATCATACAACATTTATTGAATTGTAGTTTTTTTCCTCATAAATCTACACACAATACCCCATAATGACAAAGCAAAAACAGGTTTTTAGAAATGTTTGCAAATGTATTAAAAGTTAAAAAAAATTAAATATCACATTTACAATAAAAATTCAGWCCCTTTATTCAGTACTTTGTTGAAGCAACTTTGGCAGCCATTACAGCCTCGAGTCTTCTTGGGTATGATGCTGCAAGCTTGCCACACCTGTATTCGGGGAGTTTCTCCCATTCCTCTCTGCAAATCTTCTGTTCTGTCACGTTGGATGGGGAATGTTGCTGCACAGCTATTTTCAGGTMTTTCCAGAGATGTTCGATCATGTTCAAGTCCGGGCTCTGGCTCGGCCACTCAAAGACATTCAGAGAATTGTCCCAAAGCCTCTCCTGCGTTGTCCTGGCCGTGTGCTTAGGGTTGTTGTCCTGTTGGAAGATGAACCTTCGCCCCTGTTTTAGGTCCTGAGCTCTCTGGAGCAAGTTTTCATGAAGGATCTCTCTATACTTTGCTCTGTTCATTTTTGCCTCGATCCGGACTAGTCTCCCAGTCCCTGCCACTGAAAAACATCCCCAAAGCATGATACTGCCACCACTATGCTTCACCGTAGGGGTGGTGCCAGGTTTTCTCCAGACGTGACGCTTGGCATTCATGCCAAAGAGTTCAATCTTGGTTTCATCAAACCAGAGAATATTGTTTCTCATAGTCTGAGAGTCTTTGGGTGCCTCTTGGCAAACTCCAAGCGGGCTATCATGTGCCTTTTATTGAGGAGTTGCTTCCATCTGGCAAATCTCCCATAAAGGCCTGATTGGTGGAGTGCTGCAGAGATGGTTGTCCTTCTGGAAGGTTCTCCCATCTCCACAGAGGAACTCTAGAGAACTCTAGAGCTCTGTCAGAATGACCATCGGGTTCTTGGTCACTGGCTCGTGGTGACCCAAGGTCCAGTTAAGACACATCGTTTTTTCAGATAGCTCCGTATATTTTGTAAAGATATGCACATTTTGTAGAGAATTATTATTAAAATATATATTTTTTAAATTTCGTTTTGATTAATGGCAGACTTTCAATGTTTTAACCTTTCGTGACCAAGTGGGTAAATTGTGAAGCATAAATGGTCATAATTGGATACAATTACTATAATAGCCTCACATTACCTTTCTGCCAAAAGAAACAGTTGAACACATCATACAGTCATGGACAGGCATTTCTATAATGTGCCATAATTCAGTTGAATAATAAAGAGAGGAAAGCAGTCTGGAAATGACTTTAACTTCTAGTCATTATCTTCCCCTTCGCTGACTTCAATCCCCTACAGTATATTCTTCAGAGTTTTTTTCCCTCCATCCTTGGCCTGCGTTTGACTTGAAAGACAGGCGTTGTAGATGAGTTCAGATGAGAAGTAATTGGCTTCCACAATGGATGATTTTAATTAAATTCCATTAGAATGTCTGGGAGAAGGCTGCGCTGGAATAAGTGACTGTGTTACCACCAAATGTCCCCTTTTTTTTTCAGTCTTTGACTTCTTTTCAACACATTATAAAGTTAGTTACTATAGCTCATTTCTTTATAAMGTTAGTTAGCTCATTTCTTTATAATGTTAGTTAGCTCATTTCTTTATAATGTTAGTTAGCTCGTTTCTTTACAACGTTAGTTAGCTCATTTCTTTATAATGTTAGTTAGCTCATTTCTTTATAACGTGAGTTAGCTCGTTTCTTTACAACGTTTAGTTAGTCATTTCTTTATAACGTTAGTTAGCTCATTTCTTTATAACGTTAGTTAGCTCATTTCTTTATAACGTTAGTTAGCTCATTTCTTTATAATGTTAGTTAGCTAAGTTCTTTATAAAGTTAGTTAGCTAATTTATTTATTAAGTTAGTAAGCTCGTTTCTTGATTAATGGTCCTCTGTCACGTATACTCCCTCTCTGGCCTCTAGGTCACCAGGCTGCTTGTTATGGCGCACACCTGTCACCATCGTTATGTGCGTGTGACAGAGCGCAGAATAACTGATGAATTTATGAACTTGCCACACCTGCTGAATATGGCCAGTGTCAGTAAACGTTTGCAAAATAAGTAATTTTGCAGCACAGTTAGTAGCAGCAGAGATCGTCACCAATGCTCTAGATAACATAAAAACAGGCTAACCAGCTCTGATAGGGCGAGTAAAATGTCCAGAAAGAGGTGTTCTCTCATTTCTGTCTAGAAGTAGCTAGAAAGCTAGCCAACTTCAGCCAGTTAGCTTGGGTGCTTGACTGCCGTCATGAGGAAAGTCCGGATCAACCATTCTGCTTGGCCTAAGATTCCAGTGTCAATACTGCACTCTGAACGCCTGGAGAGCGAAATGCTCTGAATTTACRAACAATCTGACAATGCTCTATAAGGGCTCAAGGCGAGACCCATATGCAGACACAGGAGGCAGATGGTTGAGCTCCAATATTTATTATAACACAAGGGGTAGACAAAAGGCAGGTCGGGTATAGGCGAGAGTTCATAACCCAGGTCAGAGTCCAAACAGTACAGGGTGTTAGGCAGGCTCGAGTTCAGGGCAGGAAGAATGGTCAGACAGGCGGGTTTGGTGTCAGGACAGGCAAGGGTCAAAACCAGGAGGACTAGGAAAAAAAGAGACTGGGAAAAATAGGAGCTAGGAGATAAATGCTGGTCGACTTGGCAAACAAGACGAACTGGTACAGAGAGACAGAAAACACAGGTATAAATTCACCGGGGATGATGAGCGACACCTGGAGGGGTTGGAGACAAGCAGAAGGACAGGTGAAACAGATCAGCGCGTGACACGCTCTGAATTTACTTACAGGGAGGTGAACAGATTTGAATAAGATTTTCTGCTGCTAAAACGCTGCCAGTTCCAATGTAATGGACAGCCCATTGGTACAGGTAGGCCTAGTGGTGCTCCGTGTGCTCAATGGACAACACCTCTGTCTAGTAGCTGTAGAGTTGTTCAGTTTGTGGGCAGTTAGACATTTTTGGGCCACTGTTAAGTAACCTACAATTTGTTTATGAAAATCATGACTGGCACGCAGATCTTTAGAAATGGTAGGATCAATTGTAAATTGGCGCTCCACATGAAAACGGTGTCTGACCCGCTGCTATGTGAAGCCACCCTTTTGAAAGGTGCATACAGCGTAGGCCTACTATGACAGTGTCATTGAGTATGTATACATGCACACTTAACTAGCAAGAAGGCACACCTGCTAATTGAAATGCATTCCAGGTGACTACCTCATGAAGCTGGTTGAGGGAATGCTAAGATCTGTCGTCAAGGCAAAGGGTGGCTACTTTGAAGAATCTCAACAAAAAAAAAAAGAAAACATTTGTTTAACACTGTTTTGGTTACTACATGATTCCATATGTGTTATTTCATAGTTTTGATGTCTCCACTATTATTCTACAATGTATAAAATAGTAAAAATAAAGAAAAAACCTTGAATGAGTAGGTGTTCTAAAACTTTTGACGGGTAGTGTATACATGTACAGTGGCAATGTTAGCATGTMAATTTTGGTGTGTCCCCCCACAAAAAAAAGTGGGATGCATGCCATCAAAGCCACTACACAACACTAAACAATACATGAATTGCACTATAACGGTGACAAACCGTGCCCACAAACTGTTAGGGACTACATAAAGCTGTCCCAACWGCAGTCCCAATATCTTACCACATCTACACCTGGCTATCAGCGGAGCCTTGTCTGGCAGWGAAACAGTTCATTCACACTTTAAWAAAACATAGCTGATATGGCTGACTTGCTTAAACAAATGTGGTTTCTACTGACAATTGAGAGGTACAAACTATGTCATAAGGGGACGACAAGTGAATAAGAGGCAATCCGTATTTTCGATTAAAACATTAATGAGCGGGCTAGGACAAACGTAGTCAATATAACTATTTGTTGAGCTTTTTTTTTTATGTAGGTGACAGAATTCAGAACTTGGGCCATTCTTACAGTGTTCTCCCTGTACACCAAGTCAGAACCGTAGGATAAATAAAGGGGACATATCAATTATTAAACCCAAATTATTAGGGTGAGACACATGGGCTGCTAACATCTTATTACACAACATACACTTAATATTACTTTCTTAGCTACAGTATACATATCTCCCTGGCATATCTCACCTTGTTGTGCTGTGCTCACTTGAACAGGAAGGTGGCGCGGTGGTCCTCGTGGGCAAATTTTGTCATCAATGTCTGGCATTTTCTGGGTTTATGGTGCTTTCAAAACTACTGGGAACTCGGAAAAAAAACTAGGTTGAATCATGATGACATCATTGATCTTCAGGTCGTAACTCTAGAAATAGGCCGGATTTACAATTCCGAGTTGGGTGATCGTTTAAAACGTATTTTCCCAGTGGGAGCTTGTTTCTTCCCGACTTCCCAGTTGTCTTGAACTCACTGAAGTCAAGTTTGTGCAGTTCCGAGTTAACAAATGCGCGGCACAAATCATGCTTCATTGACAGCATGGCCAATGTTGAATGTTTATCATTTTAAACTTGGAAAAGAGCCCCTGAATAGCCACTGAATAGCAGGCTAGTGATTGCTTTGCAATGCTTGCAGTTAGCCACTGACTGTCACTGATTCCTTCCAAAACACTTTTTTGTTTAATTTGCGATTTCCAACTTGTTGTGTAATGTTTATGGTGTATCGATGAGCACCGATACATTTTATCTATAAATTCTCTTCACTATTTCTCTTCAAATGACAAGGATTAAAAATGATTTGCCAGTAGATTGTCAACTTGATTCATGATGATGCTAAGAGTTTGAAAGTATGATGTTGACATGATCAGTCTAAATCAATGCTACTGTACATATAACGTGCTTTGAGTTCATGTTAACTGTGGCCAACGACCTTCAGCCTTCTTGGATGGGCACTTCTAATGGGGCTTGAATTTGGATGGGCAGCACCCAAGGGCTTGAATTTYCGAGGTCTACCCTAGAACTTGTCAGTGACGCAATGTCCCCATGAGTGACAGAACAGTGAGCCAATCATGGCGCAACGCTTCATATTTTCTGCTGGCTTGCCCCACCACCACAAAAAGCACTGAACTAGGCTAAAACACCTGCATTTTGGAGCTGCCATGTTCGTATGCAGCTTTATTAACTCGATGATATATTTCTTGTTTTACATTGTTTGCAAACTGATATGTGACACGTATTAATGCCAAAATAACATGCAAAACAGGGAAGCCCCCCCCCCCCCCCAACACATTTTTATTTATTTTTTTGCAAACATTTTGGCCTCAAAGCAGGTGGGGCTCTGCCACTGTATTCATATAATTAGCACCCAGATAAGCAACACAATAATAATTTAAAAAAGAACATCCTTACATCCACACTAAATAACTTTTAATAAATAATAATATTTAATTCCATTTTGCCAGCAAGATTGATCTGTTAGACGTTCTCATTTTAACTCAGGAAGATGGACCACCAAGACTGATGGAGATACTTGGAAATTAATCAATCAATCAATCCACCATCATTAACATACACACCCAACTTTAAATGCATTATACCAGAGGCAGGTAGCCCACAGGGAGGGCATTAGCGATGCAGGCAGAGGACCATGATGATGATGAAGACGAAGATGATGACGATGTTGATGATGATGATGAGGTAGGCCTACAGGGAGAAGTTCAGAAAAGTTAGCCCAACTAAATAATCATTCATTATTTGTATTATCTCAAGTATCATTCTGTTACTGCATGAACGTGTACATTTGTTATAGTTGTTATTGTCGTTGAAGCCCGAAAACAAAAAACTCTAATTAGCAAGTTGCCCAGTTGTGCTTATTTTCATACCAATGGGCCTAAATGAGACCAAGATTTTACTAGGCGACAAAGGAAATTAATCAAAATAACAATTAGGCCTACAGCTATCACAACTTACATTTTAATAGCAATAACAATTCCCAATTAAATTAACTCCTGGCTACCAGATTACAACAAGACCATGTTAAAATGCCAACATCACATTCAAAGCAACCGGTGCACTGCCTAAACAGCTGAATGGTAAAGCAAATGCCACTGTCTGCTCTCTTCTGTCTAATTATGACTAAAAAAAGGCATGCAGGCTGGCAGCTCCTCTCCGAGTGATGCTCTCCATGGTCGTAAAGCCAACCATATCCACAACGCTAAACAGCCGATGCATTTTAAATCGGGATTGGAATGATTTTAGTCTCTTTTTTTTATCCTTTAAATTGTTGCTCTTGATCTAGGGGATGCATACCCAACTGACGCCTCTGGAGAGGAGAGAACACTGATTTTGAATTTGTGTCAATTATTTATTTGCACTGCATTTGCTGACAAATAATTAATTGATTGTAGAAATGACCTGATAATGTTAAACTTGCTTACATCATTATGAATCATCAATGATTATTTTCACAATCAGATCAACCAAATGTTCCAAGTCAATATTATCTCGCTATGAATTGGTAGTGTGCTTCAAAGCACACTGGTAATATACACTGGTAATATACACTGGTAATATACACTGATAATATACACTGATAATATACACTGGTAATATACACTGGTGTATCAGGTGATTTGAACAACTTTATTCCATTGTATTTCACCCAGTTTCCGCATGGCAGTTGAAGAGACAGCAGATGCTGGATGACAAATGTCTTAGTTCTAAGTTAGAGTGATGAGAGAGAAGAGATAGAGAGATGAGAGAGAAGAGATAGAGGGATAGAGAGAAGAGATAGAGAGAGAACACAAGAGAGAAGAGATAGAGGGATWGAGAGATAGAGGGATAGAGAGAAGAGATACAGAGATAGAGGGATAGAGAGAAGAGAGGGATAGAGAGAAGAGATAGAGAGAGAACACAAGAGAGAGAAGAGATAGAGAGATATAGGGATAGTGAGAAGAGAGAGAGAAGCGATAGAGAGAGAACAAAAGAGAAAGAAGAGATAGAGAGATACAGGGATAGAGGGAAGAGAGAGAGAAGAGATAGAGAGAGAACACAAGAGAGAAGAGATAGAGAGAGAGAAGGGATCAAGGGATGGAGAGAAAAGAGAGCGAGAAGAGATAGAGGGATAGAGAGAAGAGATAAAGGGATAAAGGGATAGAGAGAAGAGAGTGAAGGGATAGAGGGATGGCGAGAAGAGATAGAGAGAGCTTTAACCATTTGTACATTGTTACAACACTGTATATATATAATATAACATTTGTAATGTCTTTATTGTTTTGAAACTTCTGTATGTGTAATGTTTACTGTTAATTTGTATTGTTTATTTCACTTTTGTATAATATCTACCTCACTTGCTTTGGCAATGTTAACACATGTTTCCCATGCCAATAAAGCCCCTTGAATTGAATTGAAATTGAATTGAATTGAGAAGAGATAGAGGGATGGAGAGAAGAGATATAGAGAGAAGGGATAGAGGGATGGAGAGAAGAGATAGGGATAGAGAGAGAGAAGAGAGAGAAGAGAGAGAAGAGAGAGAAGAGCGAGAGCTGAGAGACAGACACAGAGAGGTGGAACAGAGAGACAGACAAATGGAGAGGTTGAGCTGAGAGTCAAAGAGAGGGAGAGGTGCATACTTCGACAATAACAACACTGTACCGTGGGTGAGTGCCCCCCACGGACCCAGAAGACTGGGTGATCTCGCTCTCAGAGGCCGACGTGAGTAAGGTCTTTAATCAGGTCAACAGTCACAAGGCCGCGGGGCCGGACGGTATTCCAGGGCGTGTTCTCAGAATATTCACAGTAATGTTCAACCTCTCCTTTCCTTGTCACTGTCTGTAATCATCATATGTTTTTAGATGACAATCAGCATTGCTGTTCCCAAGAATGATTCATGCCACAATGACTACCGCCCGATAGCACTCACAACTGTAATCATTAAGTGCTTTGAGAGGCTGGTTATGGCACACATCAACTCTATCATTCCAGACACCCTAGACCAGGGGTGTCAAACTCAAATACCCAGTGGGCCAAAATGTAAAACCTGAACAAAGTCGCGGGCCAACATTGAACAAATGAACCTTTTAATATGGACCCAAACAAGTTTTGCTTTAACATTGAATATGGAACAAGCATCGCTTATTACCATACAATATATAATTTAATAGTGGAGACATGCAAAATCGAAATGTGAAAAAACACATCAATGGCATTCATTTATTAAATAAATAAAATTTAAATAAAAATCGTATGCCTCTTTTCTATTTGCAGCCTTCTGATTTAAATACCAAAATAAACTTTTTCCACTGGCTAATAATTTTACAAATAAAATGATAATAAATCAATCAACCATTCAAGCCCATGCCTTGTAGCAAGAAAAAGTGCACAAAGAAAACGTTAATTATTGCACACTGATCTAATCTGATGTGCCCAAGCCAGATACCCGGCATCTCTTCTTGGATGCTAGTTCATCAATGTCTGGGCTCAGGCTCTGAGCTGAAGAAATCCTCAGTATCGAGCGAAGGTGTTCATCAGTCAGACGTCTCCTGTGAGTTGTTTTGGTCATCTTCATCGAGGAGAAAAGTTGCTCGCATAGATAAGTGCTGCCGAACATGGAGAGCATTTGAGCAGCTTGGGTGCGGAGCTGAGGCATTGTGTCAGGGATGAACCGTGGAAACTGTGCGGCGCCCACAGCATCATACTTTGACTTCAGCGTGTTGTTGCACTGGAGTTCAATCAGCTCCATTTGGATGTTGGTTGGTGCATTTTCCACATCAACTGCGAAGGGATTACTAAGCAGTTCAAACCTACATTTCTGGACATCGAAGTCGGCAAATCGCCGGCTAAACTCAGCGGCGAGAACACTGAGTTTTTCAGCAAACTGTGCGCATGGGAACACGGCGGTAGAGATCTGCGCTTTTATGGTTTGGCAGCAGGGAAAATGGCAATGGTTTCCTTGCAGCATCTGATTCTCCCACAGGCACAGTTTAGTTTTAAAGGCCCTCACTGCAGCGTACATGTCTGTGATGATGCGCCCCCGCCCCTGAAGCTGTAGGTTCAGCGCATCGAGATGGCTCGAGATGTCACAGAGAAAGATATTCTGCCTCCCACTTGTCCAGAAAGCTCCTGTTTTCTGCCTTTCTTTTCGCCATTTTTGGGAAGGGATAGCGCGCTGACAGTTGTAGCGTCTATGTTGCTATGACTACTGTCACAGAGGAGAGGGCGTTTCTGGGTCCTGTCCTGATTGGCGCGCGAAAACAACAGCAGAGCATTATGGGATTCGTAGTATTAGCGGTGAATGCGCTGTATAATACCGGCGGGTCAGCTCTAGTAGTAATTTATTATTGTCTCGCGGGCCAAATATAATTACCCCGCGGGCCAAATTTGGCCCGCGGGCCAGAGTTTGACACCCATGCCCTAGACCCTCTCCAATTTGCATACCGCTTCAACAGATCCATAGACAATGTAATCTCAATTGCACTCCACACTGCCCTCACCCACCCAGAGAAGAGGAATACATACCTATGTGAGAATGCTATTCATTGACCACAGCTCAGCGTTCAACACCATTGTCCCCTCCAAGCTCACCCCCAAGYTCAGGAGCCTGGGACTGAACACCTCCCTATGCAACTGGATCCTGGACTTCCTGACGGGCCACGCTGACCCTCAACACAGGGGTCCCATAGGAGTGTTTGTGCTTTGTCCCCTCCTGTACTCCCTGTTCAACCACGACTGCAACCAACACCATCATCAAGTTTGCTGACGACACGACGGTGGTAAGCCTGACCACAGGCGACGATGAGACAGCCTATAGGCAGGAGGTCAGTGACCTGGCAGTGTGATGCCAGAACAACAACCTCTCCCTCAACGTCAACAAGACAAAGGAGCTGATCATGGACTACAGGAAATGGGGGGACGAGCATGCCCCCATCCACATTGACGGGGCTGTAGTGGAGCGGGTCGAGAGCTTCAAGATCCTCGGTGTCCTCATCGCTAAAGTACTTAAAATGTGCACAGTGGTGAAGAAGGCGCAACAGCACCTCTTCATCGTCAGGAGGTTGAAAGGGTTTGGGCATGTGGCCCTCAAATACTCAATAGGTTCTATACCTACACCATTCAGACTGGCTGCATCACTGCTTGATACGGCAACAGCACCGCCCTCGATCACATGGTGCTACAGAGGGCGGTGCGGACASCCCAGTACATCACTGGGGCCGAGCTCCCTGCCATTCAGGACCTCTACACCGAGTGTACAAAACATTAGGAAGACCTTCCTATTATTGAGTTGCACTCCCTTTTCCCCTCAGAACAGCCTCAATTCGTCAGGGCGTGGACTCTACAAGGTGTTGAAAGCATTCCACAGGGATGCTGGCCCATGTTGACTCCAATGCTTCCCACAGATGTGTTAAATTGGCTGTATGTCCTTTGGGTGGTGGACCATTCTCAATACACATGGAAACTGTTGGCGTGGATACCCCAGCATCATGCAGTTCTTGACAAAAACCGGTGCACCTGGCACCTARTACCATACCCTGTTCAAAGGCACTTTGTCTTGCCCATTCACCCTCGGAATACACACATGCACAATCCATGTCTCAAATGTCTCACAGCTTAAAAATCCTGTCTCCTCTCCATCATCTAAACTGATTGAAGATGGTATAACAGGTGACACCAATAAAGGATCATATCTTTCACCTGGATTCATCTGGTCAGTCTATGTCACGGAAAGAGCATGTTTTGTACGCTCAGTGTATATTAGGAGGTGTGAAAGGAAGACCCGGGAAATCGTTAAAGACTCCAGCYACCCAAGCTGTAGACTGTTCTCTCTGCTTCTGCACGTCAAGCGATACCGGTGCATCAAGTCTGACTGTCTGAGTTGACCCTTGTATTGAATTTTTTTGCACTGTCTCTATGCACATTCACAGGACTCTACACATACACATTCACACACACTGACATTCCAACACACACATATAATGCACACACATGTATAATGATTGTACACACTTGCGTACAGTAATAATTTACGCTGCTGCTACTCTGTTTATTTTGCAGTGCATTCAGACCCTTTGACTGTATCCACATTTTGTTACGTTACAGTCTTATTCTACAATGGATTACATTGTTATTTTGTCCTCATCAGTCTACACACAATACCCCATAATGACATCACAATCGCCCACAATGGCAAAGCAAAAACAGTTTTTTAGATTTTTTTTTCAAATTTATTTGTAATTTTTTGGGGGAAATATCATATTTCCATAAGTATTCAGACCCTTTCCTCTGTACTTTGTTGAAGCACCTTCTGGCAGTTACAAGCTTGGCACACCTGTATTTGGGGTGTTTCTCCCACTCTTTTCTGCAGATCCTCTTAAGCTCTGTCAGGTTGGATGGGGAGCGTCTCCGCACAGCTATTTTCAGGTCTTTCCAGAGATGTTTGATCGGGTTCAAGTCCGGGCTCTAGCTGGTCCACTCAAGGACAATCAGAAACTTGTCCCGAAGCCATTCCTGTGTTGTTATGGCTGTGTGCTTAGAGTTGTTGTCCTGTTGGAATGTGAAGCTTTGCCACAGTCTGAGGTCCTGAGCGCTCTGGAGCAGGTGTTCATCAAGAATCTCTCTGTACTTTGCTCTGTTCATCTTTACCTCGATCCCAGTTTCTGCCACTGAAAAACATCCCCGCAGCACGATGCTGCCACCACTATGCTTCACCATAGGGATGGTGCCAGGTTTCCTCCAGATGTGACACTTGGCATTCAGATCAAAATGTTCAATCTTGGTTTCATCAAACCAGATAATCTTGTTTCTCATGGTATGAGACCTTTAGGTGCCTTTTGGCAACTTGAAGCGGGCTGTCATGTAACTTTCACTGAGAAGTGGCTTCCGTCTGGCCATTTTACCATAAAGGCCTGACTGGTGGAGTGTTGCAGAGACAGTTGACTTTCTGGAAGGCTTTCCCATCTCCACAGAGGAACTATCTAGCTCTGTCAGAGTGACCATTGGGTTCTTGTTCACCTCCCTGACCACAGCACGGCTCCCCCAATTGCTCAGTTTTGCCGCAGACATTTTGATGCAGACATTTTTTGGTACACTTCCCCAGATCGGTGCCTCGACACAATCCTGTCTCGGAGCTCTACGGACAATTCCTGCAACCTTTTGAGACCTTATATAAACAGACATGTGCCTTTCCAAATCATGTCCAATCAACTGAATTTACTTTAGATGGACTCCAATCAAGTTGTAGAAAAACCTCAAGGATGACCAATGGAAAAAGGATGCACCTGAGCTCAATTTCAAGTCTCATAGTAAAGTATATACTTATGTAAATAAGGTATTTATGTTTTTTTATATATTTGCAAAAATGTCGAAAAACCTGTTTTTGCTTCGTTATTGTGGGTTATTATGTGTAGATTGATGAGGAAAACAGTTAATTTAATGCATCTTAGAATTAGGCTGTAACGTAACAAAATGTGGAAAAAGTCAACGTGTATGAATACTTTCTGAATGCACTGTATATCCTGATGCCTAGTCACCTTGCCCCTATACATATCTACCTCTATCACTCCAGTATCCCTGCATATGTAAGGGGTGCGTAACTGGTGGCAGGGAAGTCAGACGCAGGAGAGCAGAACTGGGTAATAACCAGAGCAGTTTAATTATCAAAACCAACGGCATCCAGAATAACAAAATATGGGTACAAAACCCGTCCTGCACCAGTCACAAAGTGCACAAGCACTTACAACAAACAATTTCACACACAGACATGGGGGGGAACAGAGGGTTAAATACACGACAAGTAATGAGGGAAATGTGTACCAGGTGTGTGGTAAAAACAAGACAAAACAAATGGAAAATGAAAGGTGGATCGGCGATGGCTAGAAGACCGGTGACGTCGACCGCCGAACGCCGCCTGAACAAGAAGAGGAACCGACTTTGGCGGATTGGGTGACAGCATATTGTAAATATAGTATTTGAACCCTGTATATGGCTTCTTACTTTCTCGTGTTCTTCTTATTTCATAGATTTTTTTTTAACGTGTTTTTGTTCTACCTTGTTGTTTTTAGGGCAGCATTAATACTGATTATTCACTGTATGTGTGCATGTGACCTCTCTCTCTGTTATACCTCTCTCTCTCTGTCTGTCTGTCTGTCTGTCTGTCACTCTCTTTCTCTCTCTCTGTCTGTCTCTCAGTTATAGCTATCTCTATGTCTCTGATCCAAGTTTCAAACAGAGAGAGGGGTGTAACTTGTGTTTATTATCTATGTAAACATTTTTCTCATGTCAAATTAAGCCCTTTGAATGTAATAGAAAAATTGAGAGAGACAAAGAGAGAGACCGACAGGGGTAGAGCTGAGGGAGCGAGAGATGGAGAGGTAGTGTAGAGAGACCGAGACAGTAGAGGSAGAGCTAACAGTCCAGGGTTTCTGGGTAAATGGTGCAGCACAGTGAGCAGCTGGAGGGGTTTGAGAGCACTGTAAAAACACCCTGCATGAAGAACCTAACAGAAGCCTTGACACTGGGGATGAGACTTACAAGGCTGTATTTGTTACACAGGCTGGAGGACTTTCACTAAAGACATGGCAAAGGTACAATACTTAGATGGGAGAAACAAAGAAGAAGGGGAAACATGATGATCATCTTCTTGGTGTTTGAGAGACGTGTGTGCTTTGTGCTTGCATTTGGACATGTATTGGTATTTTTTGTGTTTTATTATGATCCCCATTAGCTGTTGTGAAAGCAGCAGCAACTCTTCCTGGGGTCTAAACAAAACATGACACGTGAAATAATACAGAACATTAAATGACAAAAACAGTTTAAGGACATAATTACGTAAAAAATGTTTTTTCACATATAGCCTACATATCAATACATACAAACAAGCTAGGTCAAATAGGAGAGAGGCATTGTGCCGTGAGGTGTTGCTTTATCTGTTTTTTGAAACCAGGATTTCTGTTCATTTGAGCTGTTTGAGATGGAAGAAAGTTCCATGCAATAATGTCTCCATATAATACTGCACACTTTCTTGATTTTTTTCTGGATTTGGAGACTGTGAAAAGATCCCTGGTGGCATGTCTGGTGGGGTAAGTGTGTGTGTCAGAGCTGTGTGTAAGTTCACAAACAATTTGGAATTTTCAACACAAATGTTTGTTATGATCTGTACCAAATACACTGCTCTTAGTTTTATAGATGTTCAGGACCAGTTTATTACTGGCCACCCATTCCAAAACAGACTGCAACTATTTGTTAAGGGTTTCAGTGACTTCATTAGCTGTGGTTGCTGATGCATATATTGTTGAATCATCAGCATACATGGACACACATGCTTTGTTTAATACCAGTGGCAGCTCATTGGTAAAAATAGAAAAGAGTAGATGACCAAGAGAGCTGCCCTGCGGTACTCCACACTTYACATGTTTGACATTAGAGACGTTTCCATTAACCTCTCTGGGATATGTGGCTAGCGTCCCACCTGGCCAAAATCCAGTGAAAATGCAGAGCGCCAAATTCAAATAAATTACAATAAAAATTTAACTTTCATGAAATCACACATGCAAGACACCAAATTAAAGCTACACTTGTTGTGAATCCAGCCAACGTGTCATATTTCAAAAATGCTTTACGGCGAAAGCAAACAATGCTATTATCTGAGGATAGCATCCCAGCAAACAAGCACAGACCATCATATTTCAACCCTCCTTGCGCGACACAAAACGCAGAAATAAAGATATAATTCATGCCTTACCTTTGASGAGATTCTTCTGTTGGCACTCCAATATGTCCCAGAAACATCACAAATGGTCCTTTTGTTGCATTAATTCCGTAGATATATATCCAAAATGTCCATTCATTTTGGATATATATAGACATTTTGGATATACACAKTTGGCGCGTTTGATCCAGAAAAACACAGTTTCTAACTCGCGCAACATGACTACAAAAGATACCTGTAAGCTTTGTCCAAACATTTCAAACTACTTTTGAAATACAACTTTAGGTATTTTTTTACGTAAATAATCGATAAAATTGAAGACGGGATGATCTGTGTTCAATAGGAAAACAATGTGTAGCGAGCCTCTGTGTAACGCGCCTCTAACAAGAGTACACTTCCCTCGAGCCTCATTCTGAACAGTGCTACTTCTTCATTTCTCAAAGGAAAAACCTCAACCAATTTCTAAAGACTGTTGACATCCAGTGGAAGTGATAGGATCTGCAAGAAGGTCCCTTAGAGAACTGGATTCCCAATGAAATCCCAATGAAAAGAGAGTGACCTCAAAAAWAAAAAATAAATAAGAAATCTGAACGGTTTGTCCTCGGAGTTTTGCCTGCCAAATAAGTTATATTATACTCACAGACATGATTCCAACACTTTTAGAAACTTCCGAGTGTCTTCTATCCAAATCTACTAATAATATGCATATCTTAGCTTCTGGGCCTGAGTAGCAGACAGTTTACTTTGGACATGCTTTTCATCCAGACATGAAAATACTGCCACCTATCTCAGAGAAGTTAAAGAAAACCCCCTGAGTTCAATTAGATAGATATCATGCTTGGAATCCACGATATGTCCGAGGTTGTAAAGCCATAAAACATGTTTTCTCAACAACAGGTTATGGTCAATAATGTCAAAGGCTGCACTGAGTGTGCATTCCTGTGTGCATACCTTCACGTGTTGACATGTATACAAATATATAGTACTCTATATGTGCTTGTCTATATGTGCTTGCCATATGATCTCATTATATTATGTCAAAATAGTCACATTTACTTACTGTAGTTAAATGTAACCTTGGCTGACATATAAGTATTGAAGTGGCCTCTATCAGTGAAGCTAGGCTGGGGACAGAGTGGTAGCGCTGATAGCACCCTCTCTGTCTCCCTCCACCATCCCCATTTCTCTCTCTCTCTCCCTCCAACATCAACCTCTCTCTCTCCACCCTCACCCGCTCTCTCTCCACTCACCTAATGATGTYGTTAGGGCCATGGTGTCTATGATTCACACAGAGAGGAGGGATGACTCATCCCTCCATCCACACTTGTCCTCACAAATCTGTTTATTTTCTGCCGTTGGCAGTCGGAGGGACAGTAGATGGCCACGCTGATGTCAGCTGAGGTCTTAGTTCAGGACAACGGATCATATCTGGATTGGGTGATTTATAAGCAGATCTGGGTTGAAATGTTTCATTGAGCTTGTATGGCGCAGTGGAACCAATGGAATAGTCCCAAAAGTTACAACTCTGCCCATCTGCCATTCCATGCAAGTTCAACCAACACACCACCAAGTGTTTGAAAGATACAGTACTGTCTCAGTATTATGTCAATGTCCACTTTTCTAGTATTTAGCTCCAATAAAAAAAAAAAATATTCAGCTTAAATAAACATGCATTAATATTTAGCTTCATTAACATGTAATCATTTGTAGATTCATTTACATGTGGTAATATGTAGCTTCATTAACATGTAATAATATGTAGCTTCATTAACATGTACCAATATGTAGCTTCATTAACATGTAACAATATTTGGCTTCATAAAAAATGCAAGAATATTTTGCTTCATTAACACGTAATAATATGTAGCTTCATTAAAAACATGTATCTCCATTTGGAGCTAGAGTGTTTATGCGGATTCCTCATTCTGTTGTGAATGTTGCTATAGTAACTATGTTACACCAGTCTGTTGGTATTAGTGAGTGTTGCTATAGTAACTATTTTACAGCAGTCTGTTGGTATTAGTGAGTGTTGCTATTGCACTATGTTACACCAGTCTGTTGGTATTAGTGAGTGTTGCCTATAGAACTATTTTACAGCAGTCTGTTGGTATTAGGAGTGTTGCTATAGTCACTATGGTAAGCACAGTCTGTTGGTATTAGTGAGTGTTGCTATATAGTAACTATATTACAGCAGTATGTTGGTATTAGTGAGTGTTGCTATAGAGACTATATCACAGCAGATTGTATTAGTGAGTGTTGCTATAGTAACTATGTTACAGCAGTCTGTTGTATAGTGAGTGTTGCATAGTAACTATATACAGCAGTTTTGTATTAGCGAGGTGTTGTATAGTACTATATGTACAGCAGTCTGTTGGATAGTGAGTTTGCTATAGTAATTATATTACAAGCATTTTGGATTAGTGAGTGTTGCTATAGTAACTATTCACAGCAGTTTTGGTATTAGTGAGTGTTGCTATAGTAACTATGCTATACAGGCAGTTCGTATGGATTGTGGTGTTGCTATAGTAACTATTATACAGCAGTCTGTTGTAGTTAGTGAAGTTGTTGCTATAGTAACATTATGTAAGCAGTCTGTTGGTATAGCGAGTGTTCTATAGTAGTATATTACAGCAGTCTGTCTGTGTATTAGTGAGTGTTGCTATAACTATATTACAGCAGTCTGTTCGGTATTAGTGAGTGTTGCTATAGTAAACTATATACAGCAGTCTGTCTGGTATTAGTGAGTTGCTATATAACTATTTACAGCAGTCTGTTGGTATTAGTGAGTGTTGCTATAGTAACTATGTTACAGCAGTCTGTTGGTATTGTGAGTGTTGCTATAGTAAGATATTCACAGTCTTGTATTATAGTTATAGTAACAGTTACACAGTCTGTTGTATAGTGGACTGTTGCTATAGTAACTATTTACAGCAGTTGTTGGTATTAGAGTGTGCTAAGTACTATGGTACAGCAGTCTGTGGTATTAGGGAGTGTTGCTATAGTAACTATATTACAGCAGTCTGTTGTATTAGTGAGTGTTGCTATAGTAACTATGTTACAGCAGTCTGTTGGTATTAGTGAGTGTTGCTATAGTAACTATATTTACAGCAGTCTGTTGGTATTAGGAGTGTTGCTATAGTAACTATATCACAGCAGTCTGTTGTATTAGTGCAGTGTTGCTATAGTAAACTATGTTACAGCAGTCTGTTGGTATTAGTGTGTTCTGCTATAGTAACTATATGTACAGCAGTCTTTGATGATTGAGTGTTGCATATGATAACTATTTACAGCAGTCTGTTGGTATATTGGATGTTGCTATAGTAACTATTATTAACAGCAGTCTGTTGTATTAGTGAGTTGCTATAGAGACTATATTACAGCAGTCTGTTGGTATTAGGAGTGTTGCTATAGTAATATATACAGCAGTCTGTTGGTATTAGTGAGTGTTGCTATAGTAACTATGTTACACAGTCTGTTGGTATTAGTGAGTGTTGCTATAGTAACTTATTACAGCAGTCTGTTGGTATTATGGAGTGTTGCTATTGTACTATGTTACAGCAGTCTGTTGGTATAGTGAGTGTTGCTATAGTAACTATATTACAGCAGTCTGTTGGTATTAGCGAGTGTTGCTATAGTAGCTATGGTACACAGTCTGTTGGTATTAGTGAGTGTTGCTATAGTACTATATTACAGCAGTCTGTTGGTATTTGTGAGTGTTGCTATACGTAATATATCACAGCAGTCTGTTGGTATTAGTGAGTGTGCTATAGTAACTATGTTACAGCAGTCTGTTGGTATTAGTGATGTTGCTATAGTAACATGTTTACACAGTCTGTTGGTATTCGGATGTTGCTATAGTAATTATTATTACAGCAGTCTGTTCGTATTAGTGAGTGTTGCTATAGTAACTATGTTACAGCAGTCTGTTGGTATTAGTGAGTGTTGCTATAGTAACTATTTTACAGCAGTCTGTGGTCTATTAGCGAGTTTGCTATAAGTAGCTATGGTTACAGCAGTCTGTTGGTATTAGTGAGTGTTGCTATAGTAACTATATTACAGCAGTCGTTGGTATTAGCGAGTGTTTGCTATAGAGCTATGGCACAGCAGTCAT
>NC_036843.1:28994820-29015331 GCF_002910315.2 Salvelinus sp. IW2-2015 | reverse complement strand
GGATAGACCAAGGTCAGGTGTGTTTTCTGAGGAGTGATGAATCACCCAGGGAATGTTTTAGTTGGTCCCGGTGAGAATCTGGCAAAACAAGTCAATATAAATACTCAGTTTTCCAATTACCAGCTCGTTTTACCATTTGTGTTTATTCATCTCTCAGAAATGACCATGGACACCTATGTCTATGTCTCGGTTCGGCTACATTAGTCCTGATAATTCTTCAGCTCTGTGTGGTACACATTAGTTCCTGATAATTCTTGGCAGACGTGCTCTGTTGCTACATTAGTCCTGATAATTCTCAGGGCTCTGTTGGTTTACATTAGTCCTTGATAATTCCTGCAGGCCTCGGTTGCTCTGTTGGTACATTAGGTCCATGCTAATTCCTCAGCTCGGTTGCGTACTTAGTCCTGCCTAATTCGCTCAGGCTGGGTCTGACATTAGTTTCCTGCTAATTCTCAGGCTTGTTGTACATTAGTCCCTGATAATTCTTTCAGGCTTCGGTGGTAACATTAGTCCTGCAATTCCTCAGGCTCGTTGCTTAACATTAGTCCTGATAATTCTTCAGGCTCTGTTGGTACATTAGTCCGATAATTCTTCAGGCTCGGTTGGTACCTTAGTCCTGATAATTCCTCAGGCTCGGTTTGCTACATTAGTCCTGATAAATTCTTCAGGCTCTGTTGGTTACATTAGTCCCTGACTAAATTCTCAGGCCTGTCTGTTGCTAAATTAGTTCCTGATAATTCCTTCAGGCTCTGTTGGGACATTAGTCCTGATCAATTCCTCAGGTCGGTTGCTCTGTTGGTACACTTAAGTCCTACTGCTAATTCCTCAGCTCGGTGGTGGTTACATTAGTCCCTGCTATTCATCAGGCTCGGTTGCTACATTAGTCCTGCTAATTCCTTGCAAGGCTCGGTTTGGTATATTAGTCCTGATTAATTATTCAGGCTCGCGTTGGACAATTAGTCCTGCTTTAAATTCTTCAGGCTCGTATTGGTACATTAGTCCTGATCATTCGTCAGGCTCTGTTGGCTTCTGGTTTGGTAACATTAGACCTGCTAATTCTTCATGCTCTGTTGCTCTGTTTGCTACATTAGTCCTGCTAGGCCTTCAGACTCTGTTCGGACATTAGTCTTACTAGGTCTTCAGACTCTGTTGGTATATTAATCCTACTAGGTCTTCAGGTTATGTTGTACATTAGTCCTGCTAGGCCTTCAGACTCTGTTGGTACATTAGTCTTACTAGGTCTTCAGACTCTGTTGGTATATTAATCCTACTAGGTCTTCAGACTCTGTTGGTATATTAATCCTACTAGGTCTTCAGGTTATGTTGGTACATAGTGCTGCTAGGTCTTCAGGTTATGTTGGTACATTAGTGCTGATAGGTCTTCAGACCTTGTTGGTATATTAATCCTACTAGGTCTTCAGGTTATGTTGGTATATTAATCCTACTAGGTCTTCAGGTTATGTTGGTACATTAGTGCTGCTAGGTCTTCAGGTTATGTTGGTACATTAGTGCTGCTAGGTCTTCAGGTTATGTTGGTACATTAGGTGCTGCTAGGCCTTCGACTCTGTTGGTACATTAATCCTACTAGGTCTTCAGGTTATGTTGGTACATTAGTCCTGCTAGGCCTTCAGACTCTGTTGGTACATTAATCCTACTAGGTCTTCAGGTTATGTTGGTACATTAGTCCTGCTAGGCCTTCAGACTCTGTTGGTACATTAGTCCTGCTAGGCCTTCAGACTCTGTTGGTACATTAGTCTTACTAGGTCTTCAGACTCTGTTGGTATATTAATCCTACTAGGTCTTCAGACTGTGTTGGTACATTAGTGCTGCTAGGCCTTCAGGTTATGTTGGTACATTAGTGCTGCTAGGCCTTCAGACTATGTTGGTATATTAATCCTACTAGGTCATCAGGTTATGTTGGTACATTAGTGCTGCTAGGTCTTCAGACTGTGTTGGTACATTAGTGCTGCTAGGTCTTCAGACTCTGTTGTATATTAATCCTACTAGGTCGTCAGGTTATGTTGGTACATTAGTGCTGCTAGGCCTTCAGACTATGTTGGTATATTAATCCTACTAGGTCATCAGGTTATGTTGGTACATTAGTGCTGCTAGCTTCAGACTATGTTGGTATATTAGTGCTGCTAGTCTTCAGACTCTGTTGGTATATTAATCCTACTAGGTCTTCAGGTTTATGTTGGTACATTAGTGCTGCTGCCTTCAGACTCTGTTGGTATATTAATCCTACTAGGTCTTCAGACTGTGTTGGTATATTTAATCTTACTAGGTCTTCAGACTGTGTTGGTATATTAATCCTACTAGGTCTTCAGGTTATGTTGGTACATTAGTGCTGCTAGGTCTTCAGGTTATGTTGGTACATTAGTGCTGCTAGGCCTTCAGACTCTGTTGGCTCTGCCAGTGTAGACACTCCACTCCACATGGTGACTGGTTTGATACTGCTCCAGTCAGAAGTGTATGTGAGCAGAAGACAGTGAAGCGTCCCAGGCTGTGTGTTACAACAGGTCATCAATGATTTCCTCACCTGCTCTTTTAACCAGCCTCCTCTCACTCAGGCTTACGGGTTACTGCACTTCATTCTGCCAAGTTAACTACCTGCATGGATGTTCCGTTATGCATAAAGACAGAGCTTCCTCTGCTGTGAAGGGAGTTGTCCTCCATTTCCATAAATGACCCCCTAACAGATTCAGAAAACCCCCTAAATAGATTCAGAAACCCCCTAAACATATTCAGAAAACCCCCTAACAGATTCAGAAAACCCTAACAGATTCAGAAAACCCCCTAACAGATTCAGAAAACCCCATAACAGATTCAGAAAACCCCCTAACAGATTCAGAAAACCCCCTAACAGATTCAGAAAACCCCCATAACTTTACATTGATTTCTACCGTTCTTTCTCAGGGACTCTAGAGTGGCTCAGTGTCTCAGACGCATAATGATGTATGTCTATACTTACCTCGGAAGAAGTATGAAGGGACTGGATAATAAGACGTGACTTGGGTTTGAGTGAAGGGAACGTAGGGGGGGGGGGGCGAGAAGATGCCTGAGCTTTGCTGTGGTACAGTAGTTGCATGGCAAGCACACCTGTCCTGTATGTCGTTTATTATCAACGTTATATGTAGTTTATTATCTTTTTAATATGTAGTTTATTATAAATGTTTAATATGTAGTTTATTATCTTTTAATATGTAGTTTATTATAAATGTTTAATATGTAGTTTATTATCAACATGTAGTTAATTATCTTTTTAATATGTCGTTTATTATCAACGTTTAATATGTAGTGTATTATCAATGTTTAATATGAAGTTTATTATAAATGTTTAATTTGTAGTTTATTATAAATGTTTAATATGTAGTTTATTATCTTTTTAATATGTAGTTTATTATAAATGTTTAATATTTAGTTTATTATCAAGGTTTAAATGTAGTTCAATATCTTTTTAATATGTAGTTTATTTAAATGTTTAATATGTCGTTTATTTTCAAATATATAGTTAATTATCTTTTTAATATGTCGTTTATTATCAGTGTTTAATATGCAGTTTCTTATCAACGTTTAATATGTAGTTTATTATAAATATTTAATATGTGTTTATTATAAATGTTTAATTTGTAGTTTATTATAAATGTTTAATATGTAGTTTTTATCAAGGTTTAATAGGTAGTTTATTATAAATGTTTACATGCAGTTTATTATAAATGTTTAATTTTATCAGTGTTTAAAATGTAGTTTATTATGAATGTTTAACATGCAGTTTATTATAAATGTTTAATTTTCTCAGTGTTTAATATGCAGTTTATTATCAATGTTTAAGACTAAAAGGCTGAGACCAAGAGAGGTAGAGAGAGATAGAAAAATAGATGCTAATGGTTCTGATAGAAATACAGGAGGTATTGGTCCTCCAATCAGGCTGGCTTTCTGCTGGGAAAAGGCAATAAGCATTTGGAATTTAAATCCAAGGGGTGGCTCAGAGCACTAGAACAGAATGCTCACGAGCGTCAAAGGCCAAACTATTGGTATGCTCACAACAACACACACACACACACACACACACACACACACACACACACACACACACACACACACGACACACAGACACACACACACACACACACAACACACACACACACACACACCACACACACACACACACACACACACACACACACACACACACACACACACACACACACACACACAAACACACACGTCTTACTATACTTGTGAGTACTCTTTGGGAACCAACGATTCCCTTCAAAAATCAATTTTCCCCTAAACCCTAACCCTAACCCTAATTCTAACCATAACCCTAACCCCTAACCACCCTAACTAACCCTAACCCTAACCTAACTAACCCTAACCCTAACCCTAACCCCTAACCCTAACCCTAACCCTAACCTAACCCTAAACCCTAACCCTAATACTAAACCCTAACCCTAACCCTAATCTAACCCTAATTCTAACCCAATAACCCTAATCTAACCTAACCCTAACCCTAATTCTAACCCTAATTCTAACCCTTAACCCTAAACTTACCTAACCATAACCCTAATTCTAACCCTAACCCTAACCCTAACTCTAATTCTAACCATAACCCTAACCCTAATTCTAACCCTAATTCTAATTATAAACCTAACCCTAACCCTAATTCTAACCATAACCCTAACCCTAATTCTAACCCTAATTCTAACCATAACCCTAAACCTAACCCCTAAGCCTAAAATAGCCTTTTTACAAGTGAGGACTGGGAAAATGTCAAAATGTCTTCACTGCTCCGAATTTTAGTTGGTTTACTATTCTTCTGAGGACACACAGTCATTGCCAGCTAGCTAACATAGCATCGCTCTGTTTGAGCAGGGTGTTTCAGTAGACTATCCTAGCTAGCTGCATTTGCAAGCTAAGTAAGGTAAACTGAAAGTGAATTTTTTTGGGGAAATCTCTCTATTTCTCTCTTACTTCTCCTTCTCTTTGGAATACATTAAATATGTTTTAACTGTTCAACTATTGTCTTTCCCTGTCTTTGAGTCAACTACTCAACACATTGTATACACTGCAGTGCTAGCTAGCTGTAGCTTATATTTTCAGTACTAGATTAATTCACTGATCCTTTGATTGGGTGGACAACATGTCAGTTCAAGCTGCAAGAGCTCTGATAGGCTGGAGGACGTCCTCCGGAAGTTGTCAAAATTACTGTGTAAGTCTATGGAAGCGGGTGAGAACCATGAGCCTCCTAGATTTTGCATTGAAGTCAATGTATCCAGAGCAGGACGGCAACTAGCTTAATGTTTTACAATTATTATTTTTTTCAAATTCACTGAGGAGGATGGTCCTCCRCTTCCTCTGAGGAGGAGCCTCCACRGACTCACACATACTGCATAAAGTCTTACCTGGGCCCCKATATTTTCACTTTGTGAACAGAGTAGGTGCCCTTGAATAGAATAGGCAGAAGCAACCTTTACAAACCTCCACTCTGRGCCACTTTAAGCCACATATTATGATTACAGAGTGTCAGAGGACTGATCAAGACAAACCAGGGAGCCATCCATCTTGATTTGAGGCTTTGATCCCGAGCGGCGTGGTAAATTGAGCTGGACCTCTCCAATCTAACCGGTTCCCCTCCTCTCTAACATGTTGTCAGATCTACTGACCCATGGTCTCTGTGCTTGTTTAGGATGGTTTATGCTGTTGGGGATTTATCCAATTACTTAGACAACTTGTCAGTGTCAACACACTGTTTATTTTTTCAGAGACAAACGTTGTATGTGCATCGACAAGAGTCAGACATTTCATGGTTCCCAGGTCCAATGTCGAGGTTTGTGTATCCTGGTAAACAACATGGCTACCTGTCTGGTTTTCCACCCGACGTGCTCAGAGAGTGTTTCATTTACAGGAATATATGAGCAGGGGAAGCCTAAATGTCTCAATAAGGTCTCAATAAGCTTGTAAGAAATCCCGCTATGCCCTCCAACAAACCAGCAAACAGGCAAAGCGTCAATACAGAACTTAGATCGAATCGTACTACGCCGGCTCCGACGCTCGTCGGATGTGGCAGGGCTTGAAAACTATTACAGACTAGAAAGGGAAGCACAACCGAGAGCTGCCCAGTGACACAAGCCTACCAGATGAGCTAAATAACTTCTATGTTCGCTTCAAGGCAAGTAACACTGCATGAGAGCATCAGCTGTTCCGGACGTCTGTGTGATCACGCTCTCCGCAGCCAATGTGAGTAAGACCTTTAAACAGGTCAACATTCACAAGGCCGTAGGGCAAGACGGATTACCAGGACGTGTACTCCGAGCATGCGCTGACCAACTGGCAAGTGTCTTCACTGACATTTTCAACCTGAGTCTGTAATACCAACATGTTTCAAGCAGACCACCATAGTCCTTGTGCCCAAGAACACTAAGGTAACCAGCCTAAATGACTACCGACCCGTAGCACTCACGTCGGTAGCCATGAAATGCTTTGAAAGGCTGGTTATAGCTCACATCAACACCATTATCCCAGAAACCCTAGACCCACTCCAATTTGCATCCCACACCAACAGATCTACAGATGATTCAATCTCATTTGCACTCCACACTACCCTTTCCCACCTGGACATGCTCAGTCCCCTCCTGGACGTGCTCAGTCCCCTCCTGGACGTGCTCAGTCCCCTCATGTAAACCCTGTTCTCCCATGACTGCACGGCCAGGTACGACTCCAACACCATCATTAGGTTTGCTGATGACACAACAGTGGTAGGCCTGATCACCGACAACGATAAGACAGCCTTTAGGGAGGAGGTCAGAGACCTGGCCATGTGGTGCAAGGACTGTTATCATCTATGCATAGTCACTTTAATAACTCTACGTACATGTACATATTACCTCAACGACCTCGACACTGGTGCCTCCGCACATTGACTATGTACCTGTACCCCCTGTATATAGCCTCGCTATTGTTATTTACTGCTGCTCTTTAATTATTTGTTATTCATATCTCTTACTTAAAAAAATAATAATCTTCAAACTGCATTGTTGGTTAAGGTCTGGTAAGTAAGAATTTCACTGTAAGGTCTACACCTGTTGTATTCAGCGCATGTGACAAATACCATTAGATTTATTTGTTATGTGATGTGAGGATTAAGGGGGAACTGTGATGGGGATCTGTTATGTCAGGAGGAAGGGGGATCTGTGATGGGGATCTGTGAGGTCAGGAGGAAGGGGATCTGTGATGTCAGGAGGAAAGGGGATCTATGGGGTCAGGAGGAAGGGGGAATATGTCGATGTTCAGGGAGGAAAGGGGATCTGTATGTCAGGGAGGGGAAGGGGGATCTGTGATGTCAGGAGGAAGGGGGATCTGTGATGTCAGGAGGAAGGGGATCTGTGATGTCAGGAGGAAGGGGATCTGTGATGTCAGGGAAGGAAGGGATCTGTGACGTCAGGTGGAGGGGATCTGTGATGGGGATCTGTGAGGTCAGGAGGAAGGGGATCTGTGATGTCAGGAGGAAAGGGGATCTGTGATGTCAGGAGGAAGGGGGATCTTGTGATGTCAGGAGAAGGGGATCAAATAAAATAAAAATACCATTATGTTGGTGCCATACACATACAGTATTAGCTGATGCTATTGTGGGTTTAGCGAAATGCTTGTGTTCCTAGCTCCAACAGTCCAGTAATGTCTACCAATACACAACAATACACACAAACTAAAAAGGTAAAGATGGAATTAAGAAATATATAATATTATGACGAGCAATGTCAGATATGGACAGTATTTATGTGAAGAATAGTATATGTACAGCAATATTTAAATAGGTTGGCCTTGACTGGAATACAGTATACGATGCCTTCAGAAAGAATTCAAACCCCTTTACTTTTTCAATTATTTTTATCCTAAAATTGATTAAATATATTTTTCTCTACACACAAAACTGCATAATGACTAAGGGAAAATAGGTTTTTAGAACATTTTGTATTAAGACCATTTTCTTTGAGACTTGAGTTTCCATTGATCATCCTTGAGATGTTTCTACAACTTGATTGGAATCCACCTGTGTTAAATTCAATTGATTGGACATGATTTCGAAAGGCATACACCTGTCAATATAAGGTCCGACAGTTAACAGTGGATGTCACAGCAAAAACCAAGCCATGAGGTCAAAGCAATTGTCTGTAGAGCTCCGAGACAGGGTTGAGTTGATGCAAAAATCTGGGGAAGGGTACCAAAACATTTCTGCAGCATTGAAGGTCCCCAAGAATACAGTGGCCTCCATCATTCTGAAAGTGAAAAAGTTTGGAACCACCAAGACTCTTCCTAGAGCTAGCACCCTGGTCAAACTGAGCAATCGGGGGAGAAGGGCCATGGTCAAGGAGGTGACCAAGAACCCGATGATTACTCTGACAGAGCTCCAGAGTTCCTCTGTGGAGATTGGAGAACCTCCCAGAAGGAAAACCATCTCTGCAGAACTCCACCAATCAGGCCTTTATGGTAGAGTGGCAAGAAGGAAGCAACTCCTCAGTAAAAGGCACATGAGAGCCCGCTTGGAGTTTGCCAAAAGGCACCTAAAGACTCTCAGACCATGAGAAACAAGATTCTGTAGTCTGATGAAACCAAGATTGAACTGTTTGGCCTGAATGCCAAGCGTTACATCTGGAGGAAACCTGGCACCATCCCTACGGTGAAGCATGGTGGTGGCAGCATCATACTGTGTAGATGTTTTTCAGAGGGAGGGACTGGGAGACTAGTCAGGATCGAGGCAAAAATGAAKGGAGCAAAGTACASAGAGATCCTTSATGAAAACKTSCTCCAGAGCGCTCAGGACCTCAGACTGGGGRGAAGGTTCASCTTCRAAAAGGACAARGACCCTAATCACACAGCCAASACAACGCAGGAGTGGCTTRGTCTCTGAATMTCATTGATTGGCTCAGCKAGAGCCAGGACTTGAACCAGATCGAACATCTCTGGAGAGATTTGAAAATAGCTGTGCAGCAATGCTCCCCATCCAACCTGACAGAGCTTGAGATGATCTGCAGAGAGGATTGGGAGAAACTCCCCAAAAACAAGTGTGCCAAGCWTGCAGCGTCATACCTGAGAAGTCTCAAGGCTGTAATAGCTGCCAAAGGTGCTTCAACAAAGTACTGTGTAAAGGGTCTGCATACTTATTTAAATGTGATATTTCATTTTTGTTTTTTTAATACATTTGTATATATATATATATATATATATATATATATATATAAAAAAAAACGTTTTTTGCTTCGTCATTATTGGGTATTGTGTGTAGATTGATGATGGAAAAAAACAATTTTAACAATTTTAGAATAAGTCTGTGACTTAACAAAATGTGGAAGAAGTTGAGGGGTCTGAATACTTTCTGAATGCACTGTAAACATATGAAGTGAGTAAAACAGTATGTAAACATTATTAAAGTGAACAGTGTTCCATGACTATGTACATAGGGCAGCAGCCTCTAAGGTGCAGGGTTGAATAACCGGGTGGTAGCCGGCTAGTTCAGGGCAGGGCACTAGGCTGAGGCCGGTTAGTGGTGACTATTTAACAGTTTGATGGTCTTGAGATAGAAGCAGTTTTTCAGTCTCTCGGTCCCATCCGGGATGTACTTGTACTGACTGGATGTTGAACAGGCCGTGGCCCGGGTGGCTGAAYTCCTTGATTTTCTTTTTGGCTTTCCTGTGACACTGGGTGCTGTYGTTTTCCTGGAGGGCAGGCAGTGTGCCCCCRGATGACGAGTTGAGCAGATTGCACCACCCTCTGGTTGCGCGGATGCTTTTTGCCATACAACTGCGCTGATACAGAATGCTCTCAATGGTGCATTTGTAAAAGTGTGTGAGGGTCTCAGGGGCCGAGCTGTACTTCTTCAGCCTTCTGAGGTAGAAGAGGCGAAGTTGGGCTTTTTCACCACACTGTCTGTGTGGGTGGACCATTTCATATTGTCAGCGATGTGTACAACGAGGAACTTGAAGCTTTCWACCTGCTCCCTCTGCTGCCTCCTAAAGTCCACGATCAGCTCTTTCATTTTGTTGACATCATGGACGAACAGGGAGTACAGGAGGGGGCTGAGCACGCACCCTTGTGGGGCCTCTGTGTTGAGGATCAGCAAAGTGGAGGTGTTGTTGCCTACTTTCACCATCTAGGGGGTAGCTCAGGAAGTCCAAGACCCAGTTGAACAGGGTGGAGTTCAGACCCATTGCCCCAAGCTTGGAGGTTACTGTGATGTCAGGAGGATGGGGGGGGGTATGTGATGTCAGGAGGAAGTGGGATCTTTTGGGGATTGGGTGGAAAGGCTGTCTGGTGTGGTTCTGGTGGAGGAAAGGTCCATTGTTGAACCAAAGTCAATAGATACACACACCTGACAGAGAAAAGTCACTGTAGTGTAGTGGGAATATAAGGAGCAATCAGTTCAAAGTATAATCGATGGTGATGTGTTGTTACAGGTGGTTGCTGTCGAAGAGGTCAATACGAATCATGATWAAAAATGGTCAAGTTAGTTTTACAGCACAGTTATTGCCAGTTTTCTGCTTCAATTTATAAACAGGAAGTATGTGATTGTCAAGTAATTCTTTAATATATTGACTTAATATGAAGAGGTATATAAAGATACAATCACTCTAACTGGAGTTAGTAAAAAAAATGTAACTTTGTATGTTGATGTTTAAAGGCCTGTGAATTATATGTACTGTATAAACGTTCATTTCCAAAATAGATGCTGTGTTTCATCCAGGGATGCAGGCGGTGATGACACCCATACAATCAGTTCATTTAAGAGATGCCGGGCTCTAATCGCTCCTAATCCCACTATAATCCACATGGATATGTCCTCAATATTTCCCCCTCATTTTAGTCCCAAATTAATCTAGGGCACGTGGGTAGATGCTTCAATCACATTAACTAACTCCTCTTGCTCCGGATCATCTTCTAGTCTTTTGAAAGATTTTTCAACTCGGTTCAATTCTCCAGATGAATCTTGATGGTTGTGTTTCTCTTTTTTAAAAGCGTATAGAATTGCTACACTATAAAGGCTGCACGAGGGTTTCTTTCTTAGCCTGTGTGTGTGTGTGTGTGTGTGTGTGTGTGTGTGTGTGTGTGTGTGTGTGTGTGCGCGCGCGTGTGGAATTGATTTGCAGTAGAAAACTTCCGTTTTCTGCAGTAAACGTACCACAGGGGGGAGAGAACACAGACACATGCTTCCGATTTAACGGTGGAACGCACTGCTCTCAAGGTGTGTTTTGGGATAATGGCTTTCGTAGCTATAGGGAGGAATGAATAACTTAGAATGCTACTTGTTTACTCCTTATCCGCGCTGCAGCAGTAGGACGGGGTTTTGTGTTGTGACAGTGTGAAATGTATATACTAAGTGCTGGAGTTTTGGAAATGTATGTGCCAATATAGCATTCAATAAAATGATATACACTAAATATACAAAAGTATGTGGACACCCCTTCAAATGAGTGGAATCGGCTAATTTCAGCCACACCCGTTGCTGACGTGAATAAAATCGAGCACACAGCTATGCAATCTCCATAGATAAACATTGACAGTAGAATGGCCTTCTTGAATATCTCAGTGACTTTCAACGTGGCAACGTCATAGGATGCCATCTTTCCAACAGGTCAGCATCAACTTACTGCCCTCCTCGGTCAACTGTAAGTGCTGTTATTGTGAAGTGGAAACATCTAGGATGTAGCAGACAAGCTCACAGAACGGTACAGCCGAGTGCTGAGGCGAGTAGCGCGCTAAAATCGTCTGTCTTCAGTTGCAAAATTCACTGCCGAGATCCAAACTGCCACTGGAAGCAACGTCAGTACAATAACTCTTCGTCGTGAGCTCCATGAAATGTGTTTCCATGGCCGAGCAGCCGCACACAAACCTAAAATCTCAATGCACAATGCACAATGCCAAGCGTCAGCTGGAGTGGTGTAAAGCTCGCCGCCATTGGACTCTGGAGCAGTAGAAACACGTTCTCTGGAGTGATGAATTACGCTTCACCATCTGGCAGTCAGACGGACAAATCTGGGTTTGGCGGATGCCAGATGAACGCTACCTGCCCCAACGCATTGTGCCAACTGTAAAGTTTGGTGAAGGAGCAATAATAGTCTGGGGTTGATTTTAATTGTTCGGGCTAGTTCCCTTATTTCCAGTGAAGGGAAATATTAACGCTACAGCAATGAAATTCCAGATGGTTCTGTGCTTCCTGTAACGTCTGAGTCCAACTCACACTCCCAAATACTTAGATCCCACGAACGCAGTCCACATTCCAGCTCACTCTCCAGATCCCACTCACCTGAATTCTAATCAACTGTTCACACACCTGCATGTCATCATCCCACACTAGTTAGTTCAGTTCCTTGCTCCCCATCACTGTGAGGTATTGTTTGTTTTGAGACACACTTTTTCGGAGCTCTGTTTTTTCCCGTCCTTCTCTCCTCCCGTGTATGATAGTTTTTCCTTGCCTGTACTGTTGCCATTTTTGGATACCCCAGTGTATGACCTTCTGCCTGCCCCTGGACCCAGCTACCTGCCTCCTCCTATGGTTTCTTTCATTAAACACCTGCTGCGCTCTGCTTTTGAAACCAGCTCTCTGTCTCCCTCATGTTCATTACACTTCCAGCTTTATGGCAACAGTTTGGGGAKGGCTCTTTCCTGTTTCAGCATGACAATGCCCCTGTGCACAAAGCAAGGTCCATACAGAAATAGTTTTTTTTTTAGATCGGTGTGGAAGAACTTGACTGGCCTGCTCAGAGCCCTGACATCAACCATGTCGAACACCTTTGGGATAAATTGGAATGCCAACTGCGAGCCAGGCCTAATCGCCCAACTTCAGTGGCCGACCTCACTAATGCTCTTGTGGCTGAATGGAAGCAAGTCCCTGCAGCAATGTTCCAACATCTAGTGAAAAGCCATCCCAGAAGAGTGGAGGCTGTTATAGCAGCAAAGGGGGGACCAACTCCATATTAATGCCCATGATTTTGCAATGAGATGTTTGACGAGCAGTTGTCCACATACTTTTGGTCATGTAGTGTATCTAAAACGGTTTGTCGAAATCTGGATATACACTCACCCGACAGTTTTTTAGGTACACCACCCCATTCACGAAAATGGATCGCTGGACCTAAGCGACTCTGAGCGCGGTAGGATCCAATAAACCAGAAATGGCCTCCTGGGCTTTTCACACACACTAGTGTCTAGCGATTTCCGAGAATGGTGCAACAAAAAAAACACCACGGATGGGCTATTGCAGCAATTTACCACGTCAGGTTCTACACCTATCAGATAAAAACAAGAAGAATCCGCTCCAGTGGGCACGCAATCACCAACACTGGACAATTGAGGAGTGGGAAAACATCTGTCTGGATCAGGAAAGTGAGTTCCGTTTACTTGAGTGCACTGCACAGTCCCTAGACCCAATGGAGCAGATTTGGGATGAGATGGAACGGGCTGTTCGCAGCATGAATGTACCGCCGTCCAATCTGCATCTACTGCGTGATGCCATCACGTCAGCATGGACCAACATCCCTGTGGAAAGTTTCCGACACTTTGTAGAATTCCCCAAAGAATTCAGGCTGTTCTGGAGACAAAGCGGGATCTGACCAGGAACTAAATGGGTGTACCTAATTAACAGTCAGCGGAGTATATTTTCAACATCAAATGCATTTGGACGCAAACTGTTTGAAAACGTTCAAATAAAAGGTGACATTCTGTACTGTCGTCACATACTAAACATTTGATCTCAAATCTAAAATGCTGGAGTATAGAGTCTTCTTCTTCTTCTTCAGTGGTTTAACGTTGAATGTTGAATTACTGCCCCAACTGAACTATAGTATAAGTCCATTACACTTTGTAATACAAAATGGGAAAAGCTGAAAAAATTTAAAAGACAAATATATTTTTGATGACCATACCAACTACCTAGACTCATTAAAACCCACCACCTTATTCCATTACTTTATCTGATCCTACCCCAGGCCAGCGACCTGGGAGGACGGGACACCACACCTCAACCCTTCTTCTGAAGTCAAATCTCAAATACCCAAAGTACTTTTCTGCAACTGCCACCACAACATCTATTTTCTGTGATTTACACTGAAGTTTTATGAGTTATTCTGGGATTACAGTGGCTTGCAAAATTATTCATCCCCCTTGGCGGTTTTCTAATTTTGTTGCATTTCAACCTGCATTTTAAATTGTGTTTTATTTGGACTTCATGTAATGGAGATACACAAAATAGTCCAAATTGGTGAAGTGAAATGAAAAAATGTATATATTTCAAAAAATAATAAATGGAAAAAAATAAATGGAAAAGTGGTGCGTGCATATGTATTCACCCCCTTTGCTATGAAGCTCCGAAATAAGATCTGGTGCAACAAATAACCTTCAGAAGTCACATAATTAGTTAAGTAAAGTCCACTTGTGTGCAATCTAAGTGTCAAATGATCTGTCACATGATCTCAGTATATACACACCTTTTCTGAAAGAGTCTGCAACACCACTAAGCAAGGGGCACCACCAAGCAAGCGGAACCATGAAGAAAAAGGAGCTCTCCAAACAGGTCAGGGACAAAGTTGTGGAGAAGTACCGATCAGGGTTGGGTGAAAAAATATCATAAAAATATCTGAAACTTTGAACATCCCACGGAGCACCATTAAATCCATTATTAAAACATAAAAAGAATATGTCACCAGAACAAACCTGCCAAGAGAGGGCCGCCCACCAAAACTCACGGACCAGGCAAGGAGGGCATTAATCAGAGAGGAAACAAAGAGACCAAAGATAACCCTCAAGGTGCTGCAAAGCTCCACAGCGGAGATTGGAGTATCTGTCCATAGGTCCACTTTAAGCTCTACACTCCACAGAGCTGGGCTTTACGGAAGAGTTGCCAGAAAAATATAAGCAAACACGTTTGGTGTTCGCCAAACGGCATGTGGGAGACACCCAACATATGGAAGAAGGTACTCGGGTAAGATGAAACTAAAATTGAGCTTTTGGCCATCAAGGAAAATGCTATGTCTGGCGCAAACCCAACACCTCTCATCACCCCGAGAACATCATCCCCATGGTGGCAGCATCATGCTGTGGGGATATTTTTCAAGGGCAGAGACTGGAAAACTGGTCAGAATTGAAGGAATGATGGATGGCGCTAAATAGAGGGAAATTCTTGAGGGAAATCTGTTTCAGTCGTCCAGAAATTTGAAACTGGGACAGAGGTTCACCTTCCAGCAGGACAATGACCCTAAGCATACTGCTAAAGCAACACTCGAGTGGTTTAAGGGGAAACATTTAAATGTCTTGGAATGGCCTAGTCAATGCCCAGACCTCAATCCAGTTGAGAATCTGTGGTATGACTTATAGATGGATGGGATCCACTGGTGTACAGCAAACTTGAAGGAGCTGGAGCAGTTTTGCCTTGAAAATGGGCAAAAATCCCAGTGGCTAGATGTGCCAAGCTCATAGAGACATACCCCAAGAGACTTGCAGCTGTAATTGTTGCAAAATGTGGCTTTACAAAGTTTTGACCTTGGGGGGTGAATAGTTATGCACGCTCAAGTTTTTAGTTTTTTTGTCTAATTTCTTGTTTGTTTCACAATAAAAAAATGTTGCATCTTCAAAGTGGTAGGCATGTTGTAAATAAAATGATACAACCCCCCCCAAAAAAAACAATTTTCATTCCAGATAGTAAGGCAACAAAGTAGGAAAAATTCCAAGGGGGGTGAAAACTTCCTCAAGCCACTGTATGTTCCATTTCTGCAGTACAGTTGATAACCATCGCTATGAACCTTAAGAAACCAACCTCACTGAAACATATATCACTCGTTGGCCTATCTCTCGGTCCTGCCACAGATCTACTATTCACAGGGATCCTCTCAGAATCATTCACCCTTGATCCATCCTCCTGTACTTTCTTCACTGCCTTGCAGTTGACATCTTCTGCTCTACTCTGACGCTGGCCACATCAACCTGCCTCTCTCGCACCGGACACCTCCAATCCCTAGCAACATGGCTACCCCTACAGTTGACATCTTCTGCACTACTCTGATGCTGGCCACATCAACCTGCCTCTCTCGCACCGGACACCTCCAATCCCTAGCAACATGGCTACCCCTACAGTTGACACCTTCTGGACTACTCTGACCCTGGCCACATCAACCTGCCTCTCTTGTACCGGACACCTCCAATCCCCAGCAACATGGCTACCCCTACAGTTGACATCTACTGCACTACTCTGACCCTGGCCACATCAACCTGCCTCTCTTGTACCAGACACCTCCAACCCCCAGCAACATGGCTACCCCTACAGTTGACAAACACAACTTTTCCACCAAAACTACATATTCCTCTTGCACACTTCTCACATCTTGGAATCTCCCTCCTACACACTGCTGCGTCATGCCCCTAAACGTGACACCTGAAACACCGCAGTGTGTTCGGCACAAAAGCACTGACAGAATAACTCATACATCCTAAAATGACTTTGTCAGGTGAAGACTCTAAACCAAAACTCAAAAGAACAGACTGTGTCACCTTTGTATAACAACGCTCGACACCGACTCTGGGTTGCACCAAGCGGTGGGCGTCACAAAACCAGGAATCTTCAACTTACTGGTAATTGGTACATCTTAACACTACCCCAGAAATCACTCCCTTCAATGGTGCCGTGTACCTAAGCGCAAAGCAAGATTCATGTCCTTCCACAAGTTGCGTCGTACGGAGCGCCTGCTCCCTCTGATCTGAAGAAACACAAACAAATATCACAAGTCCACCTCGGGTTACKTTCACCAACTCAACAGCACCCACGTTCTATTCCACCCAACCTTAAACTAGCTATGGATCAGCCAAAAGGCCAAATTAAATGCTCTTCAAAAATCTCCCTCCCACTGGACAAAAACGTATCTTTATCATCCATCAATGTAAACCTTGGGCTCCGAGCTCCTCACAACACCTTCTAACCCTTCCATTTCATCTCCAGAACTCGAACTGGAGTCCGGCTCACTCTGTTTGAACTTGACGCCAATCTTCCTCGACATACCCTCTCCCTTGTTAATGCTAGCTTCACAAGATCCAAACCCATCCTCTGCCTCCCTCAGTCTTTTCAACCCCCTCTCTCTTTCCCTCCAATCATCCTCCCTTAACCAATTACCCTTCTGAAAATATTCAACTTTTAAGGCCAAAGTCTCTTTTTAGCCTCCTCGAGAGACATGCTAAGCTCTATACTCCCTCCACTTCAAACTCGGCGGAGTATAGGGCCAAAAATAAAATATTCTCTTCACTGTCCAAGTACATACGTTTCTGTTTCTGTCAGTGGAGGACTATCAGCGCAATGAGTACTTATTGACCAAAGTCTTTTCCTCTCCTCCATTCCTCCTCTCCTCCATTTCTCCTCTCCTCCATTTCTCCTCTCCTCTATTCCTCCTCTCCTCCATTCCTCTATTCCTCCTCTCCTCCATTCTCTATTCCTCTCTCCTCCATTCCTCCTTCTCCTACATTCTCCCTCCCTCCATTCCTCCTCTCCTTCTATTCTCCTCTCCTCCATTTCTCCTCCTCCATTCCTTCCTCTCCTCCATTCTCCTATTCCATCCACTCCTCAATTCTCTCTCCTGTCCATCTATTCCTCCTCTACTCCTCTCCTACCTCCATCCGCTATTCCTCCTCTCGCTCCATTCCTCCTTCGCTACTATTCCACCTCTCTCCATTCCTCCTCTCCTCTATTCTCCTCCTGCTATCCCTCCATCTATTCTCCTCCCTCTCATTCCCCTCTCCTCCATTTCCATTCATTCTCTCACATTCCTCCTCGTCTCTATCCATCTCTCTCCTCTCCTCCATTCCGCTCCTCTCCTCCATTTCCTCCTTCCTCCATTCCACCTCTCGTCCATTCTCCTCTCCTCTATTTCGCTCCTCTCCTCCATTGTCTCTCTCTCTCATTCTCCTCGTCCTGTCCATTCCTTCTCCTCTATTCCTCCTCTCCTCCATTCCTCTCCTCTATTCCTCCTCTCCTCCATTTCTCCTCTCCTCTATTCCACCTCTCCTCCATTCCTCCTCTCATTCAGTAAATACTAGGAATAGATTATCCAGACTGAAAAGAGAAATACGCAAAATAACATTTTGATTTAGAGCAATAAAGAAATTAAATAATGTAGCTGAAAAAAACAGAAACCTTTCAATATATACATTCAAACAGTACTTTAGAACCATTTAAATTAAATAAATTGGATGGTTGTACAGGACTATGGTCGATGAAGGATTCATTCAGTCTATCTTTTCAGACAGAGTATTTATCTAGTCAATATGTCAGTGTATTATGTCTGTTTGTAACAGTGTGTTATATGTGAACATGTGATTTTGTTGTAAATTGTATTAGAATGTTTTAAGGACTCTTGGAAGATTAGTCCAAATGAGGACTAAAAGAGATCCTAATGAAACCAAATCAAATCAAATCCCCGTACCTCTGTATGATGAACCAACCTAGAATCTAAAACTCTCAAATCTTTAACGTATTTTTTCTATGACCAAATCAAAAATGTTTCTTGTCGAAGGAGCAGTTGTCATTTTTTGAACATTTCTTCGAGGCTATGTGAATCTGTCACCAGGATTCTAATGGTGCCAGGCACTCTGGCCACTTTTTCCCTGTCAGCAAACATGTCAAGTGTGACAGGTCAAAGCAGTGACAGACAACAGTGTCCCTCCCAACGGGACAAAATGGTCGAGCCAGCTTTATCACGTTTGTCACTTACTTCTTCTAACACAATCTGAACAGGCAGTTTTTTTGGTTGGGTGACATAAAACTTCAGAATGGTTGAATGTCACCTGTTTTGATGTAACGAGACCATGTTGTTTTCAGTTGAGGTGCCAAACATTTCATATGGTCTCATTGGCTACTCATCTTATTGACCCAGGGCAATGTGTGAAGGCCTATACTATCCATTGCGCGGTCAAAACACAGAGGAATGGCACATTGTTGAAACTAACAGCATACTGCTGTAACCACCAGATAAAGCAGTCGACTTTATTGGTTGACATTTTAGTAATTTTATTCTCATCCCTAATAGCTGGTACTTTAGCAATATCTACTCTCTCTAGCCTCCACGCATTACACATAAAAAGCTATCATTTGGATTGCAGAGAGACTCATTAGCCTAGCACACACAACTGGCCCTCGTCCATGGCCCCATGGTATGGAGTAGGAGTGAGAGAGACTGGTATTTGGTATTGTATTATGATCCCCATTAGCTGTTGCAAAAGCAGCAGCTACTCTTCCTGGGGGTCCACGCGAAACAGTAAACATGTCATAATACAGAACATTGATAGACAAGAACAGCTCAATGACAGAATTTTAAAAAAAATAATGTTTTGTTAAAAGGCACACATAGCTACATATTAATACACACAAACTATCTAGGTGAAATAGGGGAGAGGCGTTGTGCTGTGAGGTGTTGCTTCATCTGTTTTTGGAAACCAGGTTTGCTGTTCATTTTGAGCTCTTCCAATGGTTGAGTTGGTGGGTGACATCGTACAGTCGTGGGTTTGATTCCACGACAGGCCACACCTACTGAATGTAATACTTCCCTGTTTGTCTCTCTGGATGAATGCCGTCTGTTTAATGTCCATATTATGATCATATTACGTGAAAGTGAACGGGTCACACACTGCAACCACACAGATGAGAACAGAACATGCAGCTCCACCATACACTCTGACCCGCTTTAACTTCCCATTTAACCCCCTGCYGCAACAACAACAARAAAAAACACATTACRAAATAATTGAGGATTTCTCTGGGCTGGGTAAAGGTGTGGGAGAAAACTGGGCTGCATCGATTAGCACAATGGACGCCGGGACAAAGGAGGCGCTTTGTTGGTCCGTTTGATGTGCTTTTGTCACTCCATGCCAGGCTTATCTACAGGCCTGCATGATTCCCAGGTGGGACCATGCGAGGATTGGAACCGCGTGTTTTATTTTTTAAATTACTGTTCGGTTTTCCTGTGTTCCTTTTAGGGACTTGCTGGTTAGTTGTTTATTTAGCTAACAGGCTTTTTCTATCGTAGTATCTGAYATGTTCTTGCTTGCGCCCTCTCGTTTTCCTGCTTGCTCTCTCTCTTTCCGTTTTCTTTTCACTGATTCCTACACATTCTCTCTCCCTCCCTCCCTCCCTCTTTCTCTCTCTCGCTCCCTCTCCCAAGGCTCACTTTTTCTTCATTTTAGCACCGCTTGATTACATAGTTTGATTATGAAACAATTCTGCAATACCCTGAACAGTGTCAGCTAGAAGAGTATTGGTTTTTGGTCAGTTACAGATCATATTGACAGGTCATCTGTTCACAGCTGAGGGGGCGGCGGTTTCCACTGGCCCGCTGAACCAAAAGCACATTGTTTTGCTGTATTTCCCACATCTCCTATTGAAGTGGCTGAGATCATATTACGCTCTCTGATGCATAGCCGTTTCCATGTTGGGGCTTGAGTTTACAGCATGTACCATCTATCTCCTGTCCTCTTGTTCTATCATCT